>NW_022280173.1:87500-89738 GCF_004355925.1 Anarrhichthys ocellatus
TCAGTGACTTTTCCCTTTCCTGTTTGGCCAGGTCTCTGTCTGTCAAATCCTGCAGCCTGAAAAGATACAAAGAATTGTCTGTCTAAAACGGAGAACCGAAAAAACACGAGAGCTGACAGAAATAGAAATCGCTGCTTTACTTCTTCTTAGAGGAAGTGACATCATCTGCCGTGGGGTTCAGGATGTCGTTGATGACGAGTTCCACCAAGATGTCATCAGCAATCTTGCTCTTTTTTTGAGGTTTTGCCTTTTTCTCTGCATCCTTCTCTGCCTCAGCATTCTCAGATTTCTCTCCATCCTCATCCTTTACCAACAGACATGCGGTTACTTTCAACACCAAGTCGGTTATTCTTTTTGAATATAGATTTCCTCCAAGTGCTATGCAGACCCACCCCACAGACAGTCTGATGAATTCACATCAAAGGGATTCTCAGGCCATGTCCACACTACTACGTTTACATTTGAAAACTCATGTGTTTTGCTACGTTTACACTGAGCGTCCACACTACACCGGCGTTTTTGAGCACGAAAACGGAGGAGTTTGAAAACGCTGCTGAAGACGGATAAGTTTGAAAATGATGACGCCCACACACATGTTCGCTACTTGATTGGTTCTTAGCAGTCATGACGAGTCCTTCCCTGATTCGTCACACCCCTATCATGTGACCGTTTCCCGGAAAATCATAAACAGCACTGATTACCGATCGACTACCAGGTTAATTTAACATGGACAACTGATTACAGGTGTTGCTGACCTTGTTGTCTTTACTAGCAGCTGTTGTCCAGTTTAACTCATTTTTGCGGAGGAAGCAGCTGTTATTGGAGCGACTAGTGAGCGGCGTGACCAGCGGTGTTATCAGACCTACGGAGCGGCCGTCTGAAGTCACGGTTAGCAGCTTTAGGGAGGGTGATGGACACAAAACGGAGGACTTTCCTGTCCTTATTAATGCTAATTGTGTTCTGCACAACTATTGTGAAGTCTGCAGATAAAATGTAAAGGAACAAAAGCAGTAATTGCTCTCCAGTAGGACAGAGACTTCAGCCACCAGCAAAGCTACGAGTGAGAACAGACAACGAAACCAAGAGGGAACGAGTGAGAGACGTGTGTTGACCACATTTATGGAACCATAATCTAGTAAACTTTTATGTGCAAGTGCTCATCTTAAAGTAAGTTTGATGTGTGAGAGATAGATAGCGCAAGACCCGCAGTGCTGTAACCAAGTCTGAAAAATAAAACTTCTAAAACTTTCCACGAAATGTGTCTGTTTGAGTTTATAGAGGAAGATCTTGAGTATCAAACACGACCTTTCATTAAAGACTACTTTATTACTCGGTCGTATTTTTTTTTAACTAAGCAACCAATCTACTTCCTGTTTACACCGCCACCGACCCACATGCCCAGTGTACGTGAATAGTAATGTGATATTTGTTTTCAGGCGTTTTAGTCTGGACTGAGATCGTTTTTGTTTTAAAACTCGTAGTAGTATGGATGTAGCCTCAGAGAGAGATGTGTAACAGACCTTACCTTGGCATCAGTCTTGCTTCCTGCCTCCTCCGTCTTCTGCTGACTTTTCTCTTCACCTGCACTTTTCTCTTCATCTTCCTGCTTCTCTTTGGCAGCCTCGTCCTTCTCGACCTCATCCTTACTGTCCTCTTCCTTGCCGTCCTTTCCAGACTCTGGAAGCACTTCCTCCTCGTCCTGGACACAGGAAAAAATGTTAGCTACAATCTCAGGCCGGGCACATCTGAGCATCATCAATATGTTGTCAAACCTAGGTGCAGCAGTGTGAAATCTGTGTATGGTTAATAAACATACCCCTGAGCCTGCCTAACTGATAGAGCTACAATTACCTGGACAGGTTCAGTTACATTTGAGGCGGGTTCTGACGATCCTCCTCCAAACAAGGTGGAAATGGTGTTACCCAGTTCTGAAGGAGAGCAAAGTGCAGGCTCAGTTAGTCAGTAATAATGAGTCCTATAAACTAAAAGACAGGCTGTAGAACTACACGAGTCAGTAATCATGTTACATGTGAAACATGTAGCACTTTCAAAGTGTTACTCCTGAATAACGTTCTAAAAGCTGCTACAAAGCAGTCATCTCAGATGAGCAGTACACTCTTGGCCAAAAGTTTTGAGAATGACAATTAGTCTGCTGCCTCAGTTTTTATGATGGCAATTTGCATATACTCCAGAATGTTATGAAGAGTGATCAGATGAATTACTAGTAAGATTGCACCT
>NW_022280173.1:94738-114757 GCF_004355925.1 Anarrhichthys ocellatus
CCTCTACCAAACCTGTAACTGGGCCGTCACGCACTATACCTGAGCTAGAGCCTGGTTCTTCTTGTACAGCCATTATTTCATGCTGTGTGCGTAAGTGTGACATGTCTATAATCACACATACATGTATTGTTTGTAGGTCTGACATACCAGAAGGTAAAAACACTGACATGCCGAGCCCTCACAACAAAGAGGAGCTACCGGCCCAGTTACAGGTTTGGTAGAGTGTGACTGACCCGATCCAGCAGCAGCACCCCACTTTCATCCATGTTGAAATGGGCTTTGATGCCTTTTGACTCTGCATCTGTGTGCTTCTGGAAGCTGTCGCCTACTCCAGACAGTTTGACTGTGGTCAGGTTCAAAGAGCCAAACACACTGTGAAACACAGGCAGAGAGGAGAGCAGGGCTTCATTCACATCATGACGGAACACAGCGATTGCCAAAAGCAACATGGGAGGATAATACATTTGAAGTAGAATGCTATAACCCATAATAAAACGTTTTCTGTACACTGGTTGCTTTTTTATTACTATCCGTACAGCGAAGTCATTAACACTGCTAACGTAGCTAGCAACTAACTAACCTGAGGTCGTCCTGACTGAGGAAGCCGAGGTCGCCGTAGTTGATGTAGAAATCAAAGTCAGCATTGTAGCGGTTGAATGTGATGACCTTGCGCTGGGGGTAGGGCGCCATCCTCTGGAAGAGGACGCGCTTGTTGTGTTTAAGGCTCTTGATCCCCTCTTCCTCCTCCGTCTCTCGTGTGAACTCCACCTGATGGAGTTATATAACGTGGTGTTAACACGGCTTCGATTCAGGATGTATTTTTACATCTAATGTTGTAACTGAACAATGCATCCTATATGGATTTTAGTCCTGTTCAAAAAGAAAAGGCAACAATGTAAAAATGAGGGAGAGTACATATTAAAAAAATAAATAAAATTTTTTTTTTAAAAAAACTAAAAAAAGAACCCTGCATATCCATCAAAGGGGATGTTATTGAGACTCCAGCAGCCTGAGGCAGTGAAGGACCTGCACTGACCTGGATGGGGAAGACCGCTGCGTCTCGCACCAGGAAAGGTTTGACCTTGAAGGCCTTGCTGAGGGCTGCGGCCTGGTACACGGCGCCCATGGCTGCTGCCTCGTCTGCATTGATGTTCTTCCCCAGCTCATCCCTGCACAGACAAATACACCATAACAGCTGCAGCTCCTCTCAATCCAACGGAACCTGCCGAGGTAAAACTCAGCATTCTCTAATTCATCACAAGCCTGTTAATTGCAAAGTAGGTTTTCACATAACAGGTATTTGCTTTGGTGCATAAACAATACAACTATAAAATAAAAATAGAAGTCAAGAAACATAAATATAGAATAGAAGAACTACAATAAGAATATATAAAATTATTAAATATGTACAATACATCTCAAATGAAAGATGCTGAAAGGTAAAGTTATTCTGTGTGCTGACACCTACTTCTCCACAGCTTTGAGCAGCACTTCCTGAACCTTGGGAACACGGGTGGAGCCACCTACTAAAATCACCTGCTCAATTTCATCCTGTTGGCAGAAATAAGAACTCAGATTCCCAGCAGTGATGCAAACATCCATTCAAAAATAATTCACATTTCATCTGTCCAAACAGCTTAAGATGCAAATGACCTAAACATGTTTTGTCAAAATGAGTTTTGCTTTCGTGCCACTAATCACTTCATTTACCAATCAAACCACATTTTGTTGTAATGCAGTTCCAGTGCACACAAACTTTTCAAATGACAAATACATCTTGTGTCTGGCAGTTAATCTTCTTTACAAAGTGGTTGGCTGCACGACAATACCATATCATATGTATATAGGAGTCCATACACTTTCATTTCTATCCAACTTTCCTGTATCCTGCATCTGCAGTGACATACAGGGATCCCCAAAGTTTCATCTTATCCTGTCATGTGGGACAAACAAGCTGCACTGGATGAGACATCTACTGACAATACTAACCAACTTCATTTCTGCGGTGGAGAGAGCATCCTGCACCGGACCCGGCACTCTTTCAAAGAGATCAGCACACAGCTCTTCAAAATCAGTCCGGGTCACCTTAGCTTTGAAGTCAATGTCATCCAGCAAACCTTCCACCTGAAAACAAAAACATGTTTTCTTTCACTGCATTGGTGCTGCATCCAGGAGCTCCATCTATTAGGAGTCTATCACTGATCTGACTTCTCATAGAAATAACCAAGAGACTGCAACATTTCAAACACCTTGAAAACAAGGAATTTAAGATTTTGAAAATATTAGTTTTAAAATTTGGAGAACTTTGTTTTCGACGCACAACAAGCAAGCTGGTGTGAGTGTTCACGTCCCTGGACTCACCTGGGCCATAAAATCCACATTTGCACTGAGCACTGTCTTGAGCCTCTGAGCCTCTTTGAGAAGCTTGGCCATGGCCCGGTGGTTCTCCCTCACATCCTTCTTGCTCTTCTTCTGTTCGTTGAACAGTTTGGCCAAGTGGTCCCGGAGACGCAGGTCCATCTCAAAGCCCCCCAGTCCACGGTCAAACCTACATCCAGAACAAGAGAGAACACCCGAGACTGAGGACATGTGGTTTGGGGGGGGGGGGGGGGGTTTCAATCCGCTCAATCAAAAACCACAAGCATTTACTATCTTTTATATTCAAAGACTCAGATGGTCTTATCTGTGGATGTTGAAGAGCTTTAATGGCTCAGGTAGGATTAGAAAAAGAAAGACAGAATTTCACCATAAAACCCAGGTTCTGTCATAAAACCTGATAATTATTCCTTTACCCTCAACCATCTTTATCCATACATTTAAGTGGGTGGCTGAGTGTGGGGAGGGGATTTTATCAGCACACCAGCTCCTGGTCCATGTTGAGTGTAATTAAGATTGATGTATCAGTTTTCAGATACTGTTTTACCTGAGCAAGTAGTACTAAACACTTCCTGGGAAATACATCAGCAGAGTTTGGCTCCTGGGGCAGCATTTATAAACTCTGATTCTCTTATTCCAACACGGCAGCTCAGGATAACATCAGAAATACAACATGTACCCATTATTGTCTTTTATTGAAAAACAAAACAAACACATGAACTGTTAATCAGGTCAATGAATTATACATGCAACATTTCCATCAGGTAGACCGGATCCTAGGTTTAATTCTTTGAGCCCCCTTTGCCCACAGACTCCCAGTACTTTTGCTCTCTGCTTTGGTAACAGAAAAAGTCAGACTTCAAACTGTATCACATCCTAATTGTGAGATTATATTGTATACATTTTACCTGACTGAATAACCCACAGGTCTCAGTGTTGGACTAAGATAAATGTGCCTTGTGATACAGGACCCTGGCTTACGGACAAATCTGGATTCCTTCCTAATCTTAAACCACACTTTTAGGTTTTTCCCCTCTATTTAACCACTGAAAAATATTGGATTTATATTTTTGTCTATCCACAAACCACATTGTAAAATCTGCTCTGTACAAAAAACTAAACTTGCACAGCGAGACCAGGCGGTAATGAACACAACCTTATTTCATAAATGCATTTTTCATGTCAGAAGGGTCAACAGTCACCACCTCCTCCTACCTTGCTGTTGAAGCTAACAGGAGCTAGCAGCTAAGCGGCAGGGAGCATGAGCCGGGCATAGGACAACTTCAGTCTTGTTCGCTTCCAGGACCCTGAAGCGAGCAAGAAAGATTGTAGCCGAACCCTCTCACCCTGGACATAAACCGTTCGTGCCCCTTCCATCTGGCAGGAGGCTGAGGTCCATCAGGACCAAGACATCACGCCACATGAACAGTTTTTTCCCTTCTGTAGTCGGGCTCATCAACAAAGCCCGGGACCCCCACTGACTCTGTCATCCCCGAGACAATTTCCTACCGATACACTCCCCTGCGAATCCCTTCTATGTTTCTATATTTAAATACACTTGACACTTTTACATCACTTACTTTATACTTGTTTATAGTACTGTTATCCGTTTGTGCACTTTATTATATATTTTATTGTGAATTTTAATACGTTTCTATTTTTTGCACTGTGTTGATTGTTTAATGTTATGCACCATCTCACTCACACTCACAGTCAACACTACTCAGCCACAATGCTGGACTCACCCGACTCCTCGGATCTGTAACTGGGGCTGGGTCCCAGCCTCCTTGGTTTTGACTGTCTGATAAGTGACGATGGTGGCCGTTGTGCTGCCTGAGCCCATGTCATAAAACATCACATTCTGAAAAGGGAACATCAGACTTTAAGCAATTTGTAGTCACTCAGATGAGCTCGTTTTCCTACACAGTGGCAGATACAATGGGAATTCTCATCATGCACTGCTCTACCTAATGGTGAGATATATTTAAGGATAAAGCTGTGGATGTTCTATATTTGTTATTGTCAACAAAACCAACAATGTGCTAGTCTGTCTCTCAATACTTTCTGACTTCCCTACTCTGTAAAATAGAGGAGAAGTGTGGCAGCATATCATTGTGGTCCAACACATGCACAGTAGAATCTGGTCTGCACTTGGAGAGATTCATTTCACGGATGGTTGTAGCCTACTTTATGATATTTAATAAAAGACTATAAACAAATGCTTTCTATCTGAAAATGTTCTATTGCATATCGGCCGCCATCCAGTCGAGCGTACCCAAAGAGCATCTGAGTGGACCATAAACGCTCAGACCTGGTTGCTAGGTACATACATTGTTATTATGGATCTGCATATGAGATTTGTTAATAATAAAAGAAATATAGAATATCACCAGGATGATTCTTAACATGTCTTTGGGAAGAATGCTGGAAGTGCACCTTAACAGTGTTGTCAATGTCTTTCCTCCTGAACACCCCATAGTTCAAGGCCACAGCTGTGTTGTCGTTGATGAGTTGAAGGACCTTTACACCTCCCATCCGTGCAGACTGCAGGACTGCCCTGCGCTCTGCCTGGTTAAAAAAGGCGGGGACGGTGATCACTGCATCTTTGATTGGTTGTTCTGTGATCAGGAGGAGGAAGAACTTAATAGATGCTTCACATATTCAAACATTCAGTGATACATCTTCAGAGAGCAAACTGACCTGCGAAGTCCTGAGCAAGTCCACGAGAATAATTGAGCAGCATCCCGAGGAGCTCCTCAGGTGTGAACTGCATTTTTCTGGCAGAACAAACCACACAGAGCCAGATTAGATGACTCAGTCCCAACCACAATCTATTGATAACGTTTTGCAGGTGTTGCTCTGACAACTGTTATCGTAACTCTAAACGCTACAGTGCCTCAATACTGTAGGGAGTTCTACTGTATACACCATGTAGAAACTAAATGACAGACACACCACCTATATGACTTCTGAGGTCAGGGGTTACCATGCAAATTATTTTACAGTAACAGACAAATGATTTCAGATAGCATGTATTGCATGATGGGAAACGGAGTAAAGAGACTTACTCTGAGTTCTTAAAGTAGACTGTGCCTCTCACTGGGTCTTCCAGTAGTTGGTGCTCAGGAAAACGTTTCTGGTAGAGCGCCACCTGGAGGTTATCGTGCTTTTTGCCCAGGAGGCCTTGGAGGTGTCTATAAACAGTTTTGGGGTTCTTCACAGACTGAAACATATCCAATATGTGACCATTAATAGCATACAAGGACAAGATAGTTTAATTTGAACTGTGGAACTGTGAGACAGCGTAAAGGATATTCATGAGATTACGCAGATATTGCATCAAACTCTATTCTGGACATTTGAGAAGAAGTCATACCACTCCCAGGGCACTGTCTCCCAAAAGTCTTTCATCTTCCTTCAGACATACGGTTGTGGGTGTTTTCCTCCTCGACTCCCTAAATAAAAACACAGCAGACATTGTGTTGCGCTCCGAAACGTACTTTCACTCTGTATTCACATGGAAATAGAAAACTTGAGTGTGGGCAAGCCAAGTGTGTACGCTCACTGTACCATGATCATGGCAAACACTCACTTGTTGAGAACAATCTCCATCGGCACACCAGGTTTCACGATCGCTACTTTCATCCACTCACTGCCCAGGTCAACGGACATGACGGCTACAGTCACTGCAGACACAAAATTACATAAAGACATGAACACCAACGACCCCACAGGTATAGAAGAACTGCATTATGGATCTGGCTTATCCATTTCCAAACACTGATCGATAACGGCTGTATGAAGTGTGACAGTGTTGTAAAACTAGACTGGTGCTTAACGCTCTGTGTGTTTTTACCAGCACCGATCACCACTACGACCAGGGCTTCATGTTAGGGAAATATGTTGATGGATCACATTACCTGTGTGAGAGGGCAACAGCGCCAGAACAAGGCCAAAGAGAACAAGTGGCGCCAGCTTCCTTTCCAGCATGATGAGCTGAATGATGAACAGATCAAACATTATAATCAACTGAATCCCTACATGTGTTGTGACAACCTCATCACACACCACCATCAATACAGAACACCTTTAATTCCCAGCTCTTCTTTGTCCTTCCACCTGCAATGTAGAGACACCTTTTGTCCAGTCGTGTTGTACTTGTCACTCATGTCTGGCAGGTGCAACCCCAAAGAGGAACATTGATAAGCCAAACCTGCCCTTTTTGTTAACTTCACACAGGATATTTACATCAGTCTTTTGATAAATGCCATACATTGCTTCTGTTTCCTTGTGGTTCTTCAGTGCTAATATGGCTGTGATCACTGTAACCTAAAGCAGTGCCACTAACAGGTAGTGCCATGGACTTTGCCCAAGGATATTCAAAGCAGTTAATGCACCTGATCCCACCCACACAATAGGTGTAGACAGTTCCAAACACATGGCCTTAACATCATTCACAAGCTCTGATGTTGTCTAAAGCTTTAATATCTGCAATGAACCACTCTGCACTCACAGGGAAGTATGGGTTTCATTTTCAAAGCTGCAGATGTATCCTGTAGCAAGAGCTTCAGATTCAGTACCGTGACATCAAAACCAGGACATTGTGTGTTTCAGGGAGAAACTTCTGTTCGCCCAGGTGAGACTGTGACGCTTGAATGCAAAATGGATGAAATGAAAGCCTCACTGAAATAAAACTAAATGTAAAAACACTCCGGTCTTTAGCTTATGGACATCACTTGGATGAAGTGGCTGGTTGTAGGAGAAGCTGCTGATGTGCATTAGCTAGAACGTTACAGCCACGTCGGATACAATGATTAGCATTTATCGTTAAACCTTAAACGGTTCAAAAACGCAACCGGACAATGTGGACCTTCTCTGGACCTTCTCTGGACCTTTCCAGATAAAAGCTAGCGGTACTAGTTGGAAGAAATAGCACAACATAAGTTGACAGCTACTGTTAGCTAGCTCACTGTCTGACAACCATCAATATGTAAGCATGAGTGACACACTGAGCTGTGGCAGGAACTCAACTTACCTTACTATCCGACCACAAATACAAGTGTTGAGTGTGCTTCTCCGAGCGGTTCTGAGGTTCGTTTCCTGGTCTTGCCTTGATTCAGAGCCTCTTTGTGTCACACTTTGCCGTTTTCCGCTCCTCTTATCACCGGTTCGCTCTCAACTACCGGGCCCGGAATGCAGCGTCACCTCATTGGATACACTGATGCCGCTGCGCTGGGAGAAAAACTATTGTCACGCTAACAACAACAAACATACTGTTTCCGGTTAGCATTTAAGTGCAAAACGCAACGTAGCCTAACAGACAGGTATTGCAACTAACTCTAATAGCTATTTTTGATCGGGCACTAACTCAAAATTAATAACAGTAAATGGGGATCCAAGTAACTATGCAATGCATTTAAAAATAAAATAATAGCTGTGAATGACATTCTAAAAGTAAAGTTATATTACCTTTTAGGACCCAATAAATAAAGCTAGCAAAACAAACACAGGGAAAGGTGTACAGTGCGATAACATCATATCACTTCACAATTACAGCAAAGATGTTATTAAAGGGCTAACGCTTAAGTGTTTGAATATTTGTACTGGCAGAGACGATTGATGTGCTCTTGTTTTGAAAGGGAAAACCCATTTTGTCCGGTAATTAACTCCAGCTGTCTTGACGCCTGGTGCAATAACCGGCAATAACTGTCCAATCCAGAGCCCGCCCATCGCGCTCCACGCACTGCACCGTGATTGGTCCACGTGAGACGAGTGACGTCGAAAAACATCTGGCTACTGTTAATTGGTCCACGTCCAGATAGTGGGCGTAAATTGAATGACGATACTTCCAGGAAAAGTGAGAGCAAACCACATGCCTTCTTAAATTAATTGATTTAGTTAATTTTTAAATGCTTTGTTGTTTATCTTAATTTTGTCTTTTCATTATAAAGCATGTACTCTTGACCTGTACACTGATATTCTGAAATCAACATATTTTACAGATATTCTATATAAAGCAGTAAGAAGATGTAAAATGTGTTATAGTTCAACTTATGTGCATAAATATGACTCTTCCATGACATTTAAAAGGAATGAATAATCTTATCTTTGCAAAGATCAAGAAAGGCCTCTCTCATTGTGACGAATAATGGAGTAACCCGTTAAGCTTTTGAAGAAAAAGAAATGTCTACCATCAAAAACACAGATAAAAACAATGCAGCAGCAAGAGAAGATAGACCTACATTAAGGTATCACTTGGTATAAGCACAAAAGTGGACCTTCAAGTTCATGGACCAGTGTGCATTTCTCCAAGTGCATCACAGAACAGGGTTTGAACAGGTGTTGTTCTGAAGAGCCAGCACAAGTAACACTCAGCTGAAATACATATCCTGTACGTCATAGTTGACAACTGTTCATGTGATGTGATATGATATGATAATCATGTAGTAATGTAATATATGATTTCATCATATGACCCATAACCCATGAGACCCACAGACAATGCTATATCAAGAAATTCACTTAATAATTATTTTATTCACAATTTGAATCCTCAAGTTAGAGTGGCAGACATCAGATAATTTCATCAATGAGAGACAGTTAACCTATTTTTGAGTGTTATGTGCAAGATTTATAATTAGTACAAGCAAATGCATCGAAAGAAAAATACTCAAAAAGGTGTGATTCAGCAAGGTTTAAGACACAGTATTACATGTTTTTAACTAAAGTACATTTATACAGTCCCCAGTGCTTCATGACTAGAAACACAATGCAAATAGGTACATCCCAGCTTCTAAAAGCAGGCAGCTGCATTCACTGCTAAATAAAGTGGCACCCCAGTGTGAAGCGGCAAAGCATATGGTGGAGAGGCTGTCCTGATGTGAGGCTGCACACAAAGTGCCTGCTCAGGTAGGATTCAAACAGTCATCACAAGCTGAGCTTTTCAGCAATTTCTCTTGGTGTGGACGAGAAGGTCTCTCTGCAGGTTCACTTCCAGGCTCCCGACGGTTTTGCTGCCAGGTGGGTCGGTGACCAGAGTCAGTTTGTTGAACACTCCTCGACCAAAATAGTCAGCCACGACAGAGAAACCATCATTAGAGCTGCGTAACTGAAAACCATAGAGAAGACACAAGAATTTGCATTAACTCAAACATTCCAAGAGTGTTTAGAGGGTGAACACGCAACTTCTATCGTTTCTTCCAGTCAAAGCTCAAGTATTGTCACCTGTCTGTTGAAGTGGTCATGCAGGTCGCGTTTCTGGTCCTGGGCACGCAGCATGTCCATGACTTTGCGGTTTTCTGGAGTGCATGTTGGGCACTCAGCCTCGCTCTCGGCGTAGCTTTCGAAGCAGTGTTGGTGGAAGGAGTGGCTGCACAGGAAATGAACAGACGGCAGCTCCAGGGGGCTGTTGCACATGTTACACTTGGTCTTCTGGAATATCTTGGCACTGTGTAGAAATACAAAGATCTTCAGTCATATTATCTAGTTGATAATCAATTAAATACTTGGGAATGATACATATGTAACCCACCTGGTTTTGAGCTCCTGGATCTCAGAGCGGAGGTGAGCCGTTTCGTCACGGTACTGGTGGATTTTGCGTTCATCGTCCTCTATCTGCTGGCTCTCCCTCTGCAGCTTATTGATGAGGTAGTCCTTGATGACGGAGAGAGTGGCTGTCGAGTTGTGTGCCAGTGTTTGCACCACTACGGCAGAAGAAAAAGCATGGCTGTAATCATGTGCTTCTTTTCAAACAACATCTTACCAATGCTAAGAAATCTCAAAACCCAAAGAGGATCGCACGCAGCATTAAGTAAAACGTCCAGCAGCTAACCAAGTAATGGAGGCATCAGGTTGTTTTGGTCTATGTGAAGTAGGACCTCACTGATGTAGGCCTTGCAGTCCTCTTCTTTCCTGGCAAAGTATCCCAATGCCTGCTCCCATAGGCAACCCTCTTGATCCCCATAGCGCTGGCAGGCCTCTACCACTTTCCCATACTCCTCATTCTGCATGTGGTAGTGCATAATCTGCTGGTACCTGCACAAGAATGCAAATCATGTAGATAGATATTTATATATAGGTACATTCATACATATTCATACACTGTTCTCTCACTTACAGTTTACCCTTCTCATAAAGGTAGAGGACGCCTTCTTTGAAGTTGTGCATCTGGCAGAGGACCAGGGCCTTATCGAACACAGTGCTGTCACTCCTCAACAGGGACACGGCTTCCCCCTGCAGGACTTTTTTCCTCTACCAAACATATGCATCAGTAAAAAAAGTTTAAATGATTTTTCCCTGGTTAAACTAAATTTCTGCAAAGCCTTCGAATTTTTTGGGATTGGCATAACCACACAGCGATCTGCTACAGCAACCTGTATGTATTATACTATATACAGTCAGGCCATAAGTATTTGGACTGTGACACAATCTTTCAAATTTTGCCTCTACACGACTCAATGGATTTGAAACTACACAGGTCAATATGTGGTTGAAGTGTAGACTTTCAGCTTTAATTCAATGGATATAACAAAAATATCACAATAACCATTTAGGAATTACAACCACTTTTACACAGCCCCCCACATTTTCAGAGGCTCAAAAGTAATTGGACAGCTGTCTGACAAACAGTTTCATGGCCAGATGTGGCCTATTCTGTCACTATTTCATGACAAATGATGCCGACTTCAGGATTCAAAATTTCAGAATTTGCACTTGGCAGCTGGTCCTTGGAACTCTCAGCATGCGGACCAAAAAGATGTCAATGCAAGTGAAAGAGGCCATTATTAGGTTGAAAAAAAAAACTTAAACCTATCAGTCAGATAGCAGAAACATTCGGATTGGCCAAATAAACAGTTTGGTATATTCTTCAAAAGAAGGAATGCACTGGCAAGCTCACCAACACCAAAAGGCCCAGAAGACCACAGATGACATAAGTGGATGGTTGCAGAATTCTTACCTTGGTGAAGAAAAACCCCTTCATAACATCTACTGAAGTCAAGAACACTCTGGAGGATGTAGGCGCATCATTGTCAAAATCTACAATCAAGAGACGCCTTCATGAATCTAAATACAAAGGGTGCAAACCACTGGTAACACTGAAGAACAGGAAGGCCCGATTAGACTTTGCCAGAAAACATCTTACAAAGCCTGACCAGTTTTGGAAAAAGATTCTCTGGGCAGATGAAACAAAGATTAACTTGTACCAGAATGATGGGAGGAGAGAAGTGTGGAGAAGGAAAGGAACGGCTCATGATCCAAAGCATACCACATCATCTGTTTAACATGGTGGAGGCAGTGCTTTGGATGGGCATGTATGGCTGCTAATGGAACTGGGTCACTGGTGTTCATTGGTGATGTCAGCTGATAGAAGCAGCAGGATGAGTTCTGAGGTGTTTAAGGCTAAACTATCTGCTCAGAGTCAGCCTAATGCTACAAAACTGATTGGACGGCGCCTCACAGTGCAGATGGATTATGACCCAAAAGATAATGTGAAAACAACCCAAGAGCTTCTCAAGGCAAAGGAATAGAATATTCTTCAATGGCTAAGTCAATCACCTGATCGCAACCCAAGTGAGCAGGCGTTTCACTTACTTAAGATAAAACTAATGGCAGAAAGACCCACAAACAGGCAGCAGCTGAAGGAGGCTGCAGTGAAAGGTCTGGCAAAGCATCTCAAGGGAGGAAACTCACCGTTTGGTGATGTCTATGGTGCCAGACTTCAGGCAATCATTGCCTGCAAAGGCTTTTCCTCCAAGTATTAAAAATAATGATTATATTCACAATTATGTTAGTTTGTCCAATTACTTTTGAGCCTCTGAAAATGTGGGGGGCTGTGTAAAAATGGCTGTAATTCCTAAATGGTTATTGTGATTTCTTTGTTATATGCATTGATTTAAAGCTTAAAGTCTACACTTCAACAACATATTGACTGATTCATTTTAAATCTATTGGAGTCGTGTAAAGAGGCAAAATTAGAAAAGTTGTGTCACAGTCCAAATACTTATGGCCCTGACTGTATATGTGTAAGGATTAATAGCTAGTTTGCGCGTTATGGACTGACCACAGGGTCCTGTTCGTGCGCCCAGTCTTGTAGCCGGAGCTCCAGCAGTGTGTCATACACTCCCTGGGGACAACGGGAGTCCACCTCCATCATGTGTTCCAGGAAGGCTTTCAGCTCCCGAGGGTTGTTGGCAAAAATTGGGATGAATTCCTCGGAGTTGGCCTTATAACAAAACAAATATGGACAGGCATAAGAAAATCACGTGAAAATGACAGGAGTTTCTTATTAAACACAAAGAAAACCAGAAGCCCTGCAGACTGACCTTGTTGGCCCGACCCCTACCCAGGCTGTCTCTTTCAGCAGCTTCTCCACTGGGTTGGTAGTTGGTGCATAAACCCTTCAGAAGCCACGTGGTGCCTTCAGGAACATGGTGCATCAGTGTTTTGCCGTAACGCTTCATGTTGCTCTCAGCTTGTTCAAAAGGCAGACGTCCAATGTAACGCAGCCCTTCCTGATAGTTCTGGGTTTTGGAAGGAATCATAACGGCTTAATGTATCTGTTGAAGCGATGCTTGTTTTCATTCAGACAGGAGTGACTGAGATGGAGAGCAGCAAGATACAAATGTTCTAAAAGGATAAAGACTGTACATTTTGCCGTTGAAGCCTTAAATAATGACTATAATGAGCGAGGGATGCTCGCCACCACCTGTTACAATAAACCTATTGCAATCCAAAACCAGGTTGACTTGAGACTATGTAAAGCATTTTGCTTGATATTAATATATTCATATATGCAGTTGGATGAATGAAGATTGAAATTTAGGAAGAGACTTGCATATTAAACTGTATCCATGTTGGTAATTTTAATGGCTGCTCATCTAAATGATGTGATATTTGGCAAAGTGTCAATTCATTTTCTAACAGTTTTCTGAAACAATGTTTCAGCTCTCACTGGACAAATTTGGACAAATGAAATGAAAGATGGTTTGAAGAAGGGATATTAATATTTAACCATTTCACCATTAACCGTCAATAAGTATTTTGACCAATTAATGCCGACAGTCAAACAGTTTAAAGAAATATTAAAAACTTTAAAAAGGAGCTGTGCAAAACTCAGAGGAGCGGCTCATTACTTAAAGGAGAATAGCCGGTCCACCTTAAGGGTCAGTCCACCTTAAGTGAGCCTGAGCCGGAGTTGTTGCTAACTTCGGGGCTAACCCCCTTCACATTAAATAGCAGGTGGCAACAAGACACAGGAGCTGAGCTTGGGTCTCCTCACAGGTCTTACAGCTGACAACCTCACAGCTTAACTACTTGATGAAACATCAGTCAAACTTCAGACAGCACTGCACACCTGCTTTGGCTACTGGCAGTTTGTGTTCACGCTGACAACAATCACCTGATTAGACAATCACCTTCCTCTGAGTTCTAACTCAGAGGAAGGTGTGGGACATTTGTTGGAAATCATAACAGGGAAAAAAGAATATTGGATGGTATTTGCATGTTTCTTCACCTTAAGGTCTTCCAGCTGGATCTTCAGGTACCATTCATGGTGCATGTGTTTCTCAGCCAAGAAGACAGCATGGCTGTGGTAACCGGCCTGCCGAAGAACCTTGATGGCGATCTCAACATCGAAGTGGACCTCACTTTCACTACTCTGTTGAAATACGGAGCAGGAGGACAATGATGTTATATGGCAGCAATTAGTGACCTGATTGTTAAGAAAGTAACCTTTAAACTATGTGTTGTATTGTTACTGCAGCCCATTGGTTCTCTGATGGAAAACACTTAGTAGTTCATCCCTTACTCCTACTGGTCAGTCACCTTAATGAACTCCTCGAGCTTGGAGCTGTCCTTCAGCTTGGTGTAACAGTTCAGCAGCAGTGTGGTGTGGTCTGCGTTGGCCAGTGACTGTCTGTGCAGGGCCTGCAGATATGCGGTCAGGTTGTGGATCCTCTGCGCGTCCAAGAATTTCCTGATGACATACGATGGCTCTAGTTTCCCAATGGTGCTGTGGGAAAAGAGAGTGATGTTTTAAAAGTGGTTTTATCAATGGGGAGAGTGATCAGCAATCCAGTCTCTGACAGCTGGGCGATTTTAGAGCAATAAGTTTAACATCCAAGTGACATTGTAAATGAATTAAGACCACAGAATCATCATCATGGCTCTCTCTCTGAGAGATGAGGAGTGAGCCATCCTTCTCACTGGAATTCTCTGAATTGGGCATTCAAGAGAAAAATGGCAGCAGGTAAAGACAAAATGTATTGGCTGAAGTGCAAGAGAGTCTTTGGATCATCCTGGAAACAGCAGTTCAGTTGGGTGGCATATTAATTTACTTCAATAAAGATTAAACATAACAATTTTGGTCTTTGTTGTTATTTGATCAGCGCTAAAGATTGACTCTGGGCATGTAGATTTCTGACACACTTGCCCGAGCAGGCAAGAGAAAATGAACGTTGAACCCTGACATTTAACATCCAACCTTAGACAACAGTTTCAGCACTGGAAAATGTTTAGTGATGCAATTACCGGATGTACTGCTGGATGGCCCCGTCATGGTCTCCCTTAAGGTAAAGGTGGTCCCCGTACTGTCTGAAGATCTCCGACAGCCCGTCACTGTCCAGGTGCTGGCTCTTAGCCAGGTTTATGGCCATTACAAACAGATTCTTCTTAAACAGCATCTTAAGAGACAAACAAGGAGGAGTCAAGACTGCTCCCTGATCCATTTGATTTATAAAAGGACCGAACTTTTCATTACTGTTCCTGCTTGTGCAGTAGGGCCTTCCACTCTGGACTCACCTCCAGTTTGGTCTGTGTGTCTTTCTCCTGAAGAACAGACATTCTTCCATCTCTGGTGAGGATGTAGAACGAGCCCCACTCTGCCACCACATCTACGACGTCATCAAAGGAGGCACTGTAGGCGATGAACTTGTTGTCCAGGTCATAGATGGTCAGAAGCTGCTTGTCTGATGGAGAGCTGCTACCAAACTCTGTCCTGAGTAGAAGAACAACCCTGTCAAAGGTCTCATAGGAAACAGTGAGACTTTGGAAAGTTGCTCATCAACTGCTCGACTAAAATTTCATCTCCTCACCTCTGGCATAACATCACCTCACTGGTGATGCACAGCACGTTTTCAAGACAGTGTTGAATAACAAGCTCTGTTTGACACACTGTTTACATGGAATAGTTTCTTCTTTTATAACAAAGCCAAGTCCATTTTATTTCTTTAGCCCAGTATCAGACATATACAGTGGGTACGGAATGTATTCAGACCCCTTTACATTTTTCACTCTGTTTCATTGCAGCCATTTGCTAAAATCAAAAAAGTTCATTTTATTTCTCATTAATGTACACTCGGCACCCCATCTTGACAGAAAAAAACAGAAATGTAGAAATTTTTGCAAATTTATTAAAAAAGAAAAACTGAAATATCACATGGTCATAAGTATTCAGACCCTTTGCTCAGTATTGAGTAGAAGCACCCTTTTGAGCTAGTACAGCCATGAGTCTTCTTGGGAATGATGCAACAACCTTTTCACACCTGGATTTGGGGATCCTCTGCCATTCTTCCTTGCAGATCCTCTCCAGTTCCGTCAGGTTGGATGGTGAACGTTGGTGGACAGCCATTTTCAGGTCTCTCCAGAGATGCTCAATTGGGTTTAGGTCAGGGCTCTGGCTGGGCCAGTCAAGAATGGTCACAGAGTTGTTCCGAAGCCACTCCTTTGTTATTTTAGCTGTGTGCTTAGGGTCATTGTCTTGTTGGAAGGTGAACCTTCGGCCCAGTCTGAGGTCCAGAGCACTCTGGAAGAGGTTTTCTTCCAGGATATCTCTGTACTTGGCCGCATTCATCATTCCTTCAATTGCAACCAGTCGTCCTGTCCCTGCAGCTGAAAAACACCCCCATAGCATGATGCTGCCACCACCATGTTTCACTGTTGGGATTGTATTGGGCAGGTGATGAGCAGTGCCTGGTTTTCTCCACACATACCGCTTAGAATTAACGCCAAAAATTTCAATCTTGGTCTCATCAGACCAGAGAATCTTATTTCTCATAGTCTGGGAGTCCTTCATGTGTTTTTTGGCAAACTCTATACGGGCTTTCATATGTCTTGCACTGAGGAGAGGCTTCCGTCGGGCCACTCTGCCATAAAGCCCCGACTGGTGGAGGGCTGCAGTGATAGTTGACTTTGTGGAACTTTCTCCCATCTCCCTACTGCATCTCTGGAGCTCAGCCACAGTGATCTTTGGGTTCTTCTTTACCTCTCTCACCAAGGCTCTTCTTCCACGATTGCTCAGTTTGGCTGGACGGCCAGGTCTAGGAAGAGTTCTGGTCGTCCCAAACTTCTTCCATTTAAGGATTATGGAGGCCACTGTGCTCTTAGGAACCTTGAGTGCTGCAGAAATTATTTTGTAACCTTGGCCAGATCTGTGCCTTGCCACAATTCTGTCTCTGAGCTCCTTGGGCAGTTCCTTCGACCTCATGATTCTCATTTGCTCTGACATGCACTGTGAGCTGTAAGGTCTTATATAGACAGGTGTGTGCCTTTCCTAATCAAGTCCAATCAGTTTAATTAAACACAGCTGGACTCCAATGAAGGAGTAGAACCATCTCAAGGAGGATCAGAAGAAATGGACAGCATGTGAGTTAAATATGAGTGTCACAGCAAAGGGTCTGAATACTTATGACCATGTGATATTTCAGTTTTTCTTTTTTAATAAATTTGCAAAAATTTCTACATTTCTGTTTTTTTTCTGTCAAGATGGGGTGCTGAGCGTACATTAATGAGAAATAAAATGAACTTTTTTGATTTTAGCAAATGGCTGCAATGAAAGAAAGAGTGAAAAATTTAAAGGGGTCTGAATACTTTCCGTACCCTATCTGATATCTGATACAGATATACTATCTGTACAGCATACAATACCGTCTGTCCTTCCACCCTCGATTCAGATTAGAAAAACTCCCCAAATCCTCATTTACTATTATACTTTTACATCAAATTCAGCTGACACAAGATCACAGTAAATAGATATTTTTGTTAATGACACTCACATATTCTAATAGTGTGACCTGTCTGTAACATTCAGAGTGTTATTTACCTTACCTGCCACTATTACTGCCAGTGAAACACAATTATGTGTTAAAACACTTAACAATTTAGCAGAATAATACCTAAAAAATGAGCCCAGCCGCAGTTAATTTGATTTGCATAAAGTGGCACCAATTTAAAATTTAAAAAGTGTTTCTACTGCTGAACTTAGAATAATGGTTGAAGAGAAACTGCAATGTATCCATCATGCAAGAGGAAGGTAATAGTTAATTAACAGATCCACCTCATAACTATTACTGGCTGTTTTAATGATATGACACTGGACTGGAGCTGTGAGCCGTTAACAGTCAGGAGAAATTGATTTTATGGAAGGAAACATGTGAAAAACAACATACAACAACTGCTGCTGCTTTCTTTTGTTGAGCTTGCTGTACAGTTACTATAATGCATCTTTGAATTTGCTGCAATATGTGTATTGTATTTGTTACTGTGTGAACTATTAAAGCCTCAGCCTGTCTTACAGTTTGGTCCTAGCTATAGTGTCTCCCTGTGTCTGATGAACACACAGCATGTGTGAAACAGGCCAATGTTGTGTCAGCTAGCTATAAACTTTGCTTAATATATTTATCAGTTAACAATTACCAAAAGGCTGCCTGTTCGTTATTACGATATACATTTTAAATTATGATTCATGACGTCAAAACACGACTTATTTTGACTTGTTTAACACCAGTCATTAAACAATTTGCAGTATACATTTTCATCCGTAAAACGTTCCCAGCTAACACAACATTAGCCTGTTTCACAATTAATTGTGTGTATTTGGTCAGATTATATAAATTGGCAGGATGATAAGAATCAAAAGGCTAATGCTAGACTAACAGCAGATATCTGCAATAATGTCAGAATCATGTGATCACTATGTTAAATTACCCAAACAATTAAAACATAATTTTCCAAAACCACTGACGGATAGCAGACTTCAATAACTTCATAAGCCAAAAACCATGCCATCAAGCAGCGTGTCCCAGCCGTGTGCGTCACTTTTTAGTGTCCCTTGGAAACAGGCCCCGTACTGTTGTGCGCTCTTTGCAGTGTGTTTCTCTATTTGGTTGTTTTCTAATTTGCAGATTTCTTTTTAAAAAGCTGCACATGTGTTGTCAAATTGGTGAAGATGAAGGATTTCCTGTACACCTTCATCCAATGCATTCAGTGTTATCCTTACTTGTTGGGCGACTTGGCATCCCTAATGAGTAAAAACAGATATCCGCGGTGCCAGTGCGCCAACAGCTTGTGTCCATCAAAGGCGAAGCAGGGCCCTCGTTCATCGGGTTGGTACAGGTACACGCATTCCTCACCGGCCACAATGAACTGGGAGTCCTGGGAGGGATCTGCCAGGGAGGAGCAGCGCAGCGCACAGCCGTATGTGTCCAGCTCTACTTTAGCGTACTCCTTGATAGACAGGGTGTAGCACTGGGCAGGAAGAGGACAGGAGGTCAGACTGCATCTAGAGAAGAGTCACAGAAACAGTTATATGTTCTGGGAGTGATCAGACTTACATGGACTTTCTCCAGAGTGGCAACAAACAGATGGGTGACCTTTGCCACCTGGCGGAAAGCGAGGCCTGTGACTGGGCTGGTTCCCTCATGAAGAGTCAGAGTTTTACTGTGACGATCTCTGGTGATGTCACCTTTAGTTAAAACCACGCTGCCGTCTGTGAAGCCTATCAAGCAACACAACAACCACTATAAATTGGGAGGCCAAGCTGTCGAATGGCAGAGAGCAGGCCATTTCTTTGTGTCTTACCAATAGCCATGAAGTTGAGGTTTTCATGTACACTGAGGCAAGACACTTCTGTCGGTTTGTTGCCGGGAATTGCGGGGAAAATCCTAGTGCACAGAGGATTTCCACTGTCTCTCTTTTCAAGGTTCCAGACCTTGACCTGAAAAATAAGTACAGATTCATTTTAGTGGTGGTCCGTTCAAGTCGTTGCCAAAATTACTCGGTGTTTTAAGGTTCTGTGAAGAAGCGCTCACTTACTAGAGGGTTTATTCCTTGTTCATCCTGCCCCACTGACACAAGGATGCTGTGCTGCTTCAGCTGGTAGAGATGCGTTACCCGCAACTTGTAGGCCTGAAAAGATGTCAACTGCAGGGAGCGGGTCAAAAGCCAGATCTTGCCATCCATATGTAACATTGTAGTGGTTAAGAACAATTATGTATAGTTGTAGAAAGCGATGACATGTATGCAATGAACGGCAGTTCATGACGCTTCAGTTAAAACTTTCAATTCTTACCCTGCTGACCAATAATATAATAAAGTATTTCTGTAAGTAATATTTTGTATCTAAAAATACAAAAGCTGTGCATGCACGGCATGATACAAGAGACTGAATATATCCTCTGCATCAGCATGCAAAGTACTATTTTGTCCAAATGATTCAGTAATCACACCAAACTCACACCAGCGTCACACCAAACTCTGTTCTGTGTGTGTGTGTGTGTGTGTGTGTGTGTATATATATATACACGTGTATATATATATACACACATATATATACACATATACACACACACATATATATATATATATATA
>NW_022280173.1:119757-136845 GCF_004355925.1 Anarrhichthys ocellatus
ATACACATATATACATATATACATATACACATATATATATATATACATATACACATATATACATACATACATACATACACACACACACACACACACACGCACACAGAACAGAGTTTGGTGTGACGCTGTTTCCAGTACCACAACACGGAAGATAGCCTGGCAGCACCGCGCAGTCTTCAGCCGACTGCTTCGTTACTGTTCAGGCTAACTTATTCATTCCAAAAACAGGTCCCAGCTTACCTCGGTTGGAGGTTTGCTTTCACATTTGCTGAGTCGTGACTAGCATCAGCTGCCTGTAACCTAGACTAGCATTAGCTGAGCTAGCTAAGCAGTGCTGTTGAAGGATATCTCCCAGAACAATATGACCGCGGCCGGAGTCACAAGCCGATATTCCGTGTGGAAGAACAAAGTTTTTCCCATTATCCACAGGGTCCTTCACCGTGTCTTTGTCAAAGAAGACGAATTTTCTCCACTGTAAGAACGCTGCCATTTTGTTAGCGTTAGCAAAATAGCTTTAACAGGGCGTTGTCATGTGACACTAAAGTCACGTGGGTTTCCCGGCCACTGCTGCTGACAGCATTTTGTTTATTAATATTATTTATTACCCACAGAACTCAGTCCACACTTATTGTTCTTGAGCGTAATACAGGCGCTTTGGGGGGGGAAATAACTTCCAATTTATTTTAGATTTTAAAACACAGATTTCTGTTTTTGTTGCATCTCATTCTTTTTAAAGGTCAGATCAGAGCAAGATAGACAAATATCCTTGGGACAATGCAATATTACCCTCATAATGATGAGTAACTAGCCATAACAACATAGTATGGTAGTTATTATAGGGCAGGGGTGGACAGATGTGTTTTTATTGTGGGCCTTTTACAGAAAAAAATAAGGAATCACGAGCCAAGCAATCAGAAAGAAATCAGTTTCTACCTAAACCCACTGTGCCATAGAAAATACATTTTCTATGACATTAACTATGCAAGACTACTAAACAGTAGTCTGTAAACAGACATTACAGTAGTATATTGGTGTGGCCATATATTACAAAAAGTATTTCTGTATTTGACTCCCTTGAATTTAGTTTGAATGAATTCAATGCTTTTAAACTCAAAGTGCCCACTTTCTGATGTATACATCTGTAAATAGGTCAAATTGAATCAGGCAGAAAAGGCAGATTGCCAAATATTGGTCCCTGATCATGGCCTAAGCACCCACAGGTTGGTAATCTTATACAAATATTTCATTTGTAAAAATGCTCTTTACATCCTGACCACAATTAATGAATCCAGTGCTCTGACAAAACAAAAATCAGGTATCTGTAGCTGTTACAGGACTGTAATAAGCCCATCCAATCATTTCATACCTGTCTACCTTCATGTATTCTGCCCATGAAATCTTTAAATCTTTCACAAGCTGCTAGCTTAACAGCTATACCAACAATAATAAAAGCCATGTTGATTGTTTACATTCATTATGATCATTTTGGGGGAGTGTTTTGGAGGGAGGCCTGGAAGGACTGTCAGAGTTGAGGACTTGGAGACTTTCTCACTAGATTTAGGGACTTTTGGAGATAGTGCTGCTAGCTACTTTCATAAGAAAGGAGTTGGCAACACTGAGCTGGGTTTTTAGGTTGGATGATGTTTTTAAATCTAACATCTCTTGCTAAACCAACCCTAGCTTTAAAAGATTATGATTCAAATGTAAATGTAAGATATGAATTTGCCTAATATTATCAAGTAACGCACCGTACAGGCAGCAATGGTAAAATATTGATTTCTGTGCCAAGAGGTTTGAGACAGAGATAATTTCACTGAATTTAGTTGACATGTAGTATTAAAACTAGCATGTGCAATGTACACACAATGTAATTTATTAGAAATATGCTCAAGCCATATTTAAGTATGTAAGTAAATTATTCTTTTTAATTCCAGAGGGGCCATTTTATAACAGGCAGCGGGCAGTTGGCCCACGGGCCGTGGTTTGGCTATCCCAGTTATGTGCTATAGTGTGGTGATGTATTGTAAGTTGTGAGTTTAGGTTATTGCAACATTTTATTTAAATGTAATACATGTAAATAGGAAATGTAAATAAATACAAAGCAACTTCTGACTGTTCTATTATGTAACATTATGCAATATAAATGTAAGAATATTAAATCAAAAGTTTTTTAAACCAACGTTACAGTCAGTGTGAATCTGTTGTTGTGGGCTCAACTTCCACACAGTGCTCACTACTTCCTGTGAGGAAGTAGTGAGCCATGGCCAGTCCAGGCAGGGGAGAGTAACCATGAGTTCAACAAAGCAGCATGAACAACACATATTTTGACACAGATGCAATAGATGTTATTTTAATAGGTGTTCAAGAAGTAATAGTTGCGTCAGCAGAAAGTGTAAAAGGAATAATAGTTGCATCAGCAAACAGTGTTATGACATAGGAGTTGTGGGAGAGGAGGTAAGGTAGCTGAGGGATCCCTCACTAAGCAGGGGTTCCAGTATGGCAAGGCTGCATTTAACCACTGGGCGGTAACAATCAAAAAAACACATCTGTCATGATGATCACCAGTAGCATAAATTAGATTAAGCACAGGTTGTACAAACTATCAGAGGAAAGAGACTTTAAAGATCTGGCATAACTTCGTCACAAAAAAAGAAACAAAAGGAAGCCATGATCTACATTCTAGTAAAGGGTAGGTTATCATATACACCTTCATGTATAAATGGATGCATATTCAGTTTTATATTTTATTGTTTCTTTATTCAACTAAACCTATAAAAAGGAACAGTAATAAATAAGTTAAAACTCAAGCATTCAATTGTTCTATCTGATTGCAGGAGCGTCTTCGTTTTATAAACTGTCCTGATCAGACTTTCACTTCTACTGCAAAGGAAAAAAAAAAAAGAAGTAGCAAACCAGGGAAAATGTTTGTCCCACCACTCAAAATGCAAGACTCTCTCAGTTATCAGTCTCATGGATGCTCACACAGTACAGGAAGTCCTTTGGACTTAAAACCTCCACACGTTTCCATTAAGTTTGCAGCACAGCAGCTATCCTGTCATGAGAACTGTCGGTTGTAACGAACTATGCACCTAAGGAACAGTATACCATCATAGCATACATACAGTACAATCATGACTGAATTAGAAAAATACAGGTACAAAATGATTACATTCAAGAAGACAGTACTAGCACAAAAGGGTATTATAGTCATTTAGGTAACTAATATAGGAATTTCACTTTATAGAAGCATTTTCTAGATAGAAAAAGTGACGGGATGGGAGATGACAGTATATTATGGCTGTTTGTTATTTGTTATTGACTGGATTCTCGCATATATAATAGTTAAAATGCATAATTTTCATAGAGTGGGTAAAAATTATATATTTTCTTCAAAGACCATGATCATTTTGGTTTGGGACATAAAGGTGCAAATACTGTATATTAAAAGAGGCATTGAGTGGTGCCTTTTTGTTGCACTTCATTCCAACTCTGAGCTCAAACACCACTGGATACACAGGATGAATTGTGCTGATATTGTTACCTGAAGATTTACACACCTAGGAAATGCAGTGCAACTGTTATGCCAGCTTTCTTTCTTCTTCTTTAAAAAAAACAACAAAAAAAACAGGATTTCCATTTGAATATAACTTTCACTTTTCTTTGGCAAATGTCATTAAACTCACCTGCTATAAGCAAATATATCTATATCTCGGGGGAAGACAAATTCTTTGTCTTTGCAAAGAATTACACTGATGTCCACCAGTGGCAGAACTATACATTTTACTGCTTGGATGATATCATCCTTAATGTAACTTGTTCTCGTATCTGAAAAAATAGATATACCATTTATTATTAGGATTATCGTAAAGCATAATGTGCTTCACTTAAGCTTACCTGGGAAACATTTGTAGTTAGTTTGTGAGATAATAAGGACAAATTTGGAGAGGAATTATAGATTTGTTGCATGTACTGTACTATTTGCATACAAGGGCCTATCAGCAAAACATTATTACCATGTAACAATGCCTTGATATAGGAAAAATGTTCTATTTCAAGACGCACGAGTTCTCTAAGACCCATTCATTTCTTAGCCGTCTGTCCTGTTGTTAAGTGTCCAGAAACACTCTGAACACATCTCAACACATATCCAAGAAACGGTGATGCAGTCGCAGTCAAATACACACCTCCAGAGGTGAGGAGACAAGCCCACTGTCTAGAGACGTGCATTTTATCTCAGTGCCTGTTTGCTTAGCAGGTAAGCGTAGATGCATTCATCGTCTGTGAGCTTGATCTTTTTTGACAACATTCTTAATCCAGTAAACTTGACCTCAGGAAAAAGCATAAAGAAGACCTAGTAAAAAGAGCATTATCAACACAGACACATTAACAGAAGAATGATTAAATAGAAAACAAAGAGCGATAAAAAGTTAGAAATGTGAATCTAAAATGTGATAAATTAAGTATTGGTCTACACAGAGGAACAAAAGGCTGCTAGGGAAGGAAGCGAGGGGTATCAGCTGTGTTACCCTTCATGCTCGTGGCAGCTCTTCCAGCTTCTTGGGAAGATGACTAACGACGAAGCTTAACTGCTTCCTTCCTTATTTTCCTCCTAAAGCTGGGTCACTGTAAACAAACGTGTGGCTACGACAGAGGCATGGAAATGGAATGATTCTGACCAAACATTAACAAAACAAAGCCAAAAATAAAGAACACAGAGTTGCATCTAAACAATATAAATACTTCTAAACAATGAAAACATTGATTACACGTGACCTCTGAGTAGACCATTACTTGGCAATAAAATCTCAAAAGGCCAAAAAAGGGGAATTTGTTATCAAATGCCTTGTCTCCATTAGCTCTGTGAGCAACCATAGCATAGCCGTCTGATTTCAACACATTCAATCAATATTGTTTGCGCACAAATCAGATTATTTTTTCTGTATTTTGTTTTTTCAAATTGCTCATTTGATGAGACATGTAGTATAAAACAAATTCATGACAAATATTCCACTTCGATGAACAAACTTGTGATCATTTTCTGTTGTAGCCTGAGGCTTCTTTAGCCGGGTCCTGAGGACGTGACGACACTATGGTGTAGGAACACTGTGACTGGTGGAGACAAGGCATCTATTACCCTTCCAAGAGCAACTCAAACTTCAGCTACAAATTAGTGCAGTGTTTATGTCATTAAAAAACACCTATTCCATGAAATAAGTTGCACACAAGGAATTAACCATTCTAATTGCTACGCAAACTGCAATAAGATCAAGTATTGACAAAACTGCATTTCACTATTTAAAATGTTTACACTGACTTTAGGACTGTGATGGCGTCGAGCAAGAAACTGGTTCTAGGTCTGGGTGGGTGTGGGGGTCTGGGTGGGAGGGTTAAGGCTATAATTGAATCACTTTCACACAACCTCCCCATCACAAAGAGGTTCTGAATCTGACCTACTGTGTCATAAGTCTGACAGGGACACTGTGAATCTACCTCTAAAGGATAAGCAGCACGACTAACACCCTCAGCTCTAGCCACCTCTAGCTCAGATGCTAAGTATGCACAGGTTTACTCTTACACATCCAGTCTAACATGATTATTTGAAGCTACCACATACCATTTTACAGTAGCATAACTTACATATCAAATACTCAACCACGAATTCTTGGTAGATCAGTGTACCACAAGGACACACTCAGCAAGTGGCTGTTAATGGAAGTCTGTCCATCATGATCATTTACCCTGGTTAAAGTCATTTTGGGTCGAAGCTGGAGGAATGCAAGGGATCAGAACTATTCTACCCGAGGTGGAGGGAGCTCTTCAGTAGGCGTGTGTGTGAGGTAAAAAGGTGAGAGAAAGCTGTGTTTGTCTAGAAAACCAATGCAGTGTTGGGTTTTTTGCTGGACCTAAAATTCTATTATTTCTTAAATCGCAAGACTTGACCTTGAAAATGGCCTCTACTTGACAAAACGGTGTAAAATAAACCCAGGACAACCATCTCTACACGGGAAGCCATGCACTGGGGGACAGCGTGGTTCTTCCACAGGCCCAAAGGGAGCATCTAAGGGGGGTGAGAGGAGTTCAGAAAGGCATCCTCACTCAAACCAAAGGAAGGCTTTCTGGGGAAACACTGAGATAGCGAGGAACACCATGAACCCCGGCTCAAGCAAATTCACCACAAGGGGAAGGTGGAGTCTGTCCAAAGCTTCCTGATCGGGTCTCCCTTCAGTGTAGGTAGTAAAGCGCCACTGCCAATGTCCATGTTGGGGCTTCTCATAACAGCAGCAGAGTTTCACTGATCAGCACAGGAGATGAGGACTGGAGTCTGGGCCAGCTCCTTCTTCTGATTCTCAACCAAGCCTCTCTGGCCTCTGAAACGCCATGTTTAAGAAGATGAAGAGTTTGTTCACACTTTTTCAAATAGCCAGTGTTTTTTTTTTAATCAAACCATGTAGGGAATCTGCACAAAGCTACTTTTTTGCTCTTTTTCGTCATTCAAGATGAGAAAGGTACTACTTTATGTGAGAATTACATAATGAGGACTGACACAACGGGCCTCATCAAACAGTTTTTGAGTATTCTTATGTTAAACATCGTTTACTTTTCTCTATGAGGTTTGTTTGAGTGTTCCAAGTCAGATTCAGCAAACCCTCTTACCTGCATAAACTTGTTGAAAATCGCTAGTGTCAACCTGTTTGGAGGCACTCGATTATGCTTATGATCAAATCTCACACATTTCCATTTAATGCTATCTGTTCAGGGTTTAGGGCTTTACGTTGTCGGGCATCAGCAATAGAACAAGTAACATTCTGTATTAAGCAGTGTAATTAGTCCCATTAGGGGACCTGAACAACCCTACAGCTGTCCATCAAAGAGCTGCACTGTGACAGAAACATGAAGTGAGACATCACAAAATCTCTTGATGAGGCAAAGCGGAGCATGACTGACTGGTCAAGTCAATGTGACTGTCAGAGGCCATTATATTACAGGTGATGATGTACTGTGACGTGTCCTAATGGAGGACGTTCCCTGAGCAGAGACCTGCATTAAGACCCTGAGGGGGCTGTTGGAGCTTTCCGAACAGAATTAAAGGAATTGTTACATTTATATTCATTCAGATTGAGGAGTTATCATTCTTAAAGCAAAGATAAACAGTATCTGCACATGACAGTTGGAAAAACATAGTGATTGTGCCAACTACTCTCAAATCAGTTGTATGAGTGTCGTGGCTCCTGCATGAGGCCTCATGTAAAGACATGAGGCCTCATGACATGACAAAGGGAGCTGATAGCTTCGGGTGACAACAAGCAGAAGTCTAGTCTAGATAGTTGCATTTAAGTTTGCTAGCAGTGACATCTGGGTAGACCTTTTGTTAGTTTGTTTGAATGTAATTGGTAGATATGTCAAATAGACAGAATAATTAAAACCAAACAAACCAATTGAATATTAATCTAGCAAAAGAATGACACACTGACTTAAAGGGATAGTTCTGTGCCTTTAGAAGCAGGGTTGTGTGAGGTACTTCTCCGTAGTCAGTGTATGACCTACAATAGATAGGGAGCAAAGCAAAGTACTGCTGTGTACGTATTTCAGCTATGTGTACACTATATTTAGAATATTTATCTTTATCTTTTCGGGAACTGAACTGAAAGTAAAACTTATCCATGCTCTGTTTAAAAGGCACCAAACAGTGTAGACACGTTTCACTTTCAGTTCATTTATCTTTTGTAAAAATATTGTAAACACAGCGCACACTTAAACTGGTTTGGATTTCTTTGTTGTCTGAAAGGTTGTGTTGCTGTCCCGGTCCACAGCAGTACATTGCATTATTTCCTGAAGCTGCGCTGTGTCTCTACCTGTGAACGTTTTCCATGGCTGCTACCTCAGCGAGGGCTGCCAGGCTAAAGAAAGCAGGTAGCTCTTGTGGTGCGGCGCTCCTCTCTGCCTCCTCCTCTTCCTCCTCTGCTCTGGGATTACTGTAGCACCCTTTTTCATTGCATAAATTCTGTTGGGGTAATGGCTTCTTATCCTCTTCCTGGTTCAGGTCCCTAGTTTTGTCCTCTGTGACAACAAACAAACAAACAAAAAACATATACAATTTCAGGAACACTGTCAAAAAGTCTGTTGCAGAGCATTTGTTTTTATACATTGTATTGATGTTATTAAAAAACAGCATTTGAAGAGACAATGTATTAGTGTCTGCCATGCTAGTAAATTTACATCTTCATTGTAACTAGTTACTAATTTCAGTTAACTCTGATCCATACAGAAAGAAATGACAAGTAGACACTTATACCGTATCAGAAATATTGACTGAAATTCCATGAATCCATGTGTTAATGGTTGGTTATTTTTTAATTTACATATATTTTCAGTTGTCTAGACACAATTCTAAGGCCTTGTGATGTCAACTGGACATGTAGCTTTATTTTCAAGAGGTCTGAAGAACTCCCTCTCTGGCTGCTGGACACAGTTCGTCTCTAGCTACAGTAGAAAGCTCTCAGTTCCACTTTCCTGAATAAAGGAATGTTCTAAAAGTACAGCTCATAAAAGTGAACTAAAATAATAATAATAATAATAATAGCATACATTCGATGATATATTTTATGTTATGGTCAAAATGTTCCATTTAAATCACCAACATGTACCACTTCAACATACAGTGATACATTCTGGTTCAAACTTTACAGATCTTTCTAATCCCACTCTTACTGATCAATCGATCGATCATCACTCACCCTCGACTGGAGACACACTGCCGTCAGCTGTGCGCACCAAGTGTGTGATCTTGGTCTTCCTGGCCTTCCTCTTCTGGCTACCAACTAGCATCTCCATACTAGTGCTGCCCTGGACATCTGGGCACATTATGGCAACGGGGGCACATGATTTGGCTTTTGAATGTGAATCCAGCGTGGTGGAGTCACTCTGTACCACTGCTGTGGAAAAACAATTCAGAGGTAGAAATGAAAACCCGATGAGTTTCAGTCCTCTTAACAAGAAGGTACGTCACAGAGACAACACTTCTTCTTTCATTTCGCATCATTGTGATTTGCAGGCCTAAACACCTAATTTCAATAAATATTTCTTATGAATATATTCATTTCTTTATAAAATAAATAGTGCAACCTGAAACATATGAGTGTAGTTCATAAATTATAGATTTGTACAGCCTTGTTAATGTAAATAAAAGCTTTTTTGTGCTTTGAAGGTAAATTCTGTAATTCAAGTGTTTTTTTCGCCAAAAGGAATTTTAAAGCAATAAACTAGACATACAGACTGCTGCATATAAAATGTGGTAGAGGCATCTGGTAAATACCCTGCTTCATAATGCACAAACATCAACGTTCTAGTTCACCTTTGTCCACTGCACCTGGTCTCTCCTTTTTGTGTTTGTGCTTCCTAACAATCTTGTGGAATGAAGTCTTTTTCTGAGATGGAGATGGCCCTGATATAGCAAAGAAACAAAGAAAAAAGGAGCATGGAAATGCTATGTTATGGAGTCTTTAACCAAGAGAAAACATGACTCTACCAACAGGAGATGGATGAGATGAGAGGATATTAAAGAACAGTCACTGTTTTATTAGGCAGAGATATCTTTCATTTCTTTCTTACCCTTCCCGGCTTTAGAGACTTCTTCTTGGACGATGGAGCTGTCAGGCTTCTTCTTCTTTGTGACAGCGGTCCCCTTCTTATCAAATGTCATTGGGCTGTACTGTGGTAGGCTGTTAAACTTCCTTTCAAACTCCTCCTCCAGTTTCCCTAGGCTGACATGTGAAGTTCAGAGTTTATATCTTTGAGCATATAACCAAACCTTAAAACAACACAGAGGTGAAAGTATCTTAAACAGTGAGAGCATCAGAACTACCTTCCTCACACCCAGGAATATTACAGAATGTATGAGTTTCCAGTTTCATTTTCATTATCAAGAATTTTCAATTCCATTTCAATTCTATATCCTATTAACACTCCGACGGCCCTGTACATCTGTGTCATGTACATAACTGCTATTTATAGGTAGATACTGGTGCGACATGTCTTTGGAAAGCTAGGATTCTTGTGATTCGGTTTATGCAAACCATTTCAAGATACAATCACAACAGCAGGTACAATCAATGCCTCTGTCAGACCACCAACCCACAAACAAACATTTACAATATCGAGGCAACTCACCGATGAAGCTTCATAAAAATCCACCCCTCCATAATATTCCAACAAAAACGGTCTTGTTACATTGCCAAAGGTCCAGACGATCCAATCCAGTAAAATATTTAGTCCAAAACACATTATTACATCCATAAATACCCACGGACTGCTGTTGCATCATTTCAAATTAGCCGGCAGATATGCCTAACTATCTATGTATATTCGAACGTAACTTCAGTTTGCATGTAAACTGTACATCCCAAGTCTCTTAATTGTCATTTCCTCGCTCCTCGATCCTCGCTCGAACCGGAAGTTGTCATATTGACGGCCGTCCCAAAGCTCTTATTTCTGCTCTGAGGAGCGAGGATGGAGGAGGGAGGAGGGACCTCTGAGGAGCCATGAGCGAGGACCCACGAGAACAGACTTCCAGGAAGTGTTTTAACGGCCGACACGCCCCCTCATTGTTCATCAGTCATGTGATTGGACGCTGCAGCCGATCAGATTGATGAGATTTTGTTCAACGTGTAAACAGTGAAGACGGATCACAGAATAAACGCAAGCTTCATATTTGATTCGTTTTTCTGAATCAACATCTGGTTTAAATAAATGTTCATTGTAGCCTGAACAACAAAAGGACCACAAACAACTTTCTTCATTTATTAGAAAGATTTGTGTTTTCATAATCTGATATTTCCCTCAATAACTTTTATTATAGATACAATTAAAGTCAGAGAGAGCTGGAGAGACTAAACCCTTTCTATATATATATATATATATATAGAAAGAGAGAAAGAGAGAGAGCTGAGAGACGAAACACTTTTTACATCATTTATCATCATTTCATTCAGTTACGTGAGGCTGTTCATTCCTGATTGTCGGGTTTGATGAGTTTTATCATTTAAGAGAAACAATAATCATATTCTGGGTTATTTAATATCGACGTCATAATCTGAATTTCAAAACGTACAGACGCAAATAATTCATAAATAAGATGATCGCATTCCGCCGGTAGAAATGGATCCTGTGCTTATAAACAGAACACAGGACACAGTTAGTTAACAGACTACAGAGAGAAACACCTCTACAGTGGTGATTACTGTGTCTTTATTAGTTATTAGTATTATTAGTTACTGTTAGTAAGTACAGTGATCATGTGAACAGACACAAACCTCTCAAAAGTTTCTCCAGCTGTTAAAGCCGACTGACAGCTGATCCAGCTGTGATCATCAGCACCGTCATCAGAAACAGACGTCGCTTCACGTGACGCAACTGAGGAAAGGACGACTCATGTCTCTTAAAACATATCTCCTGTTCCTCTCTCCTCGCATGGTTTCCTCCATGCATCCCTGGTCGGAGGGACTAAGACGCAAGGAAAGGACCCAAGTGAGGGAAACGGGGATGCAATTAAGAGACTTGGGATGTACCCATTGACGCTCTCTGTGTCTCAAAATGGTGGCTGCACTCTGACCTTTCGAGTGACACCTCATTTGACCAATTAAGAGCTTCCATGTCCTGTCCACAGCCTACAATAGCCAACGAGAGTCCGCGTTGAAGGAAAGTGCCTGCCCCTCTTCTTTCGTGTAAAGCTCGAGCCAATTGCAACCGATTGTTCTGATAACTGACGCTTCGGATAGCCAATGAAATTTCGAAAATAATGATATACAGCTTCAGGGGGTAGATTTAGAGGCAGAACACGGAAGTAACCTGCGTAACTGCGAGTCAGGTACCTACGTCCACGCATTAAATGCAAAGTGTGGTTTTTGCAAGATAGGGAGACTTTAGGAAAGTAAATAATGGCGAAATAACTTATAGATTACTTTATTTAGACATAAATAAGCTTTAGATTGAATTATGAATGCACATTTTTACACAGCCTAGGTATGTTACCATGGTTACCGTGGGTCTCCAAATGGCCTTTTTTGGAAAGTGCCTAGACATACCCTTAGTAAAACATGTGTAAAATATTCACTTTCTGTGGTATTGTTATCAAATTTGAACTTGGACTAGGTAAGGCTTCATGCTATGGTCCCATTGTGTTTCCAGCTAATAAGTCCCAGCTATAGTGATCTGCAGGCATCTGTTTGCAAAATAATATTCAGGCGGAAATAAAAACCTTCTACTTCAGTGTGTTCAAACTTCTATTACTCAATGCCAGTAGCACTTACAGTGATTCTGACTGTTGGGGAAAAAACTTCAGTGTTACCTTTCAAAAGAGACCAAAACCATGCATGTACTCCAAATGGTTCAAGAACAGCTTTCAATTTACTTTGGGTATGCCTTGGATAGATGTTTTAGGCTAATTTTACTGGAGTGGTAACAGGATATTGTGTTTTCTTCACACTTAAATGAGATGATGATTCAACTTAACTTCCCCATGAAATCCAAAACAGCCTCCTAAAACCCCATTCAGACAGACACATTTAAGCTTGCAGGATATCTTTCTCTTAAAGTTAGTTTTCCCTTCATTCAATTAGTGGACTGAATGTTAATGTTAATATGCCGTTTTTTTAATTTTTCTATCAGGTTAGCGATCTTATGATCTTAGCGTTTTTCTCAGTAACAGAAAACACAGCTCTATACGCAAAAACTCTGTAAAACAATGTTAGTGCCTCTCTAGATGGGACTAATATTACTGGTTACCAGCGAGTGGTGCGCTTAAAAACGGGGGGATGTCGTTATAATTGAGTGTATAGAGAGATGTGCACTGCAGATGGGGATTGAAATCACTCACCAGTGCATGTAATATTATAATGAAATTACAGTACATTTTAACCTGGGTGTTGCTCTGAATCTGGACCATAATAACTGCAGCTGATGCAGAAACTGGGGAGAAGCAACTACGGCAAAACAACATTAAAATCCGGGCAAGTGATGCCCAAATCATGTTATATTAAAATCATTGGTGGTTGTCTGTAAAGCCGTATGAGTCGTGTGATGCTTGCCCCTATATATGTTGTTTTGCTGGAGTCACATTTCTTAAGTCTATACAACGGAGTTGGTGAGTGCAAAGTTATTATGACCTACAATCAGAACGGCCACAATTATGAGAATAAGACCCAGGCTGAAAAAGAGTAAAAAGAAAAGTGAATGTGACAAAATAAATAAACATGGCTTGTAAACAGCATCCATAAATCAAAAAAAAAATTGATTGGTGTAGTTTGGTAAAGAATAAATAACTTTAAGAGTTAATGGGATTTACAAACAACAGGTCAGATTTCCAATAGTATGTTTAATATAAGGAATGACATGAAGATGACTGTACTAAATGCTCCACAGAAAGGTACAACATAGTAATAAGACTCACCCTTGTGAACATTCTTCTTTGGACTTGGACTTCTTCAGCTTCTTGGGGTTATTAGGTCCTATCTGAGAAACTGTCCAGCTATCATCACTCCAGTTTGCATCATGATCAGAGGCACGGAGAGCACCTCTTTTCCCTGCAGACATGAAGCATACACTGTTTCAGACAAACAGGAAAAGACCAGTCATAAAATCTCAGTTAGCCCTAGAATGAAAATGGATACCTCGGTCGATGTTGGCTCTCAGCGAGGTCAGCATTCCCTCAGAAACGAGGGTTTTGTACAGGGCACCTTTACAGCTCCGCTCTGACTTCCTGGAGCCGTGGCTCTCTGTGTTGGAGTCACAGGTCCCTTCACTCGATCTCTCTTTCCCCTTGTCTTCCTCTTTGAGCTTAGAAGGGGAGGGGCTGCAGGGGGAGAGATGGGGCTCTGCCATACTGTCCTGCAGGTCTGTGCTTCCTATACCTTCTTCTTCTGCCTGCGTCTTGGGACTGACGTCACTCATCTCTTCTGTCATTTCCACCTCAGAGGCACTGTGCTGCCCACACTGCCCGCCGTCCTCCTCCATCTTCTCCTCTTTGTCTTGGACTAAGGCCTTGACTTTGGGCTTACTCTTCTTTTTGGGCACACCTGAGTTCCCACTACTAGGACTGCTCTGTATCTTCTTCTTGGGCTTCTCCTCTGTGTCCTTCCAGGCCCCTTTGGCCACTGCCTCGATCGTACTGAAGATACTGTCCACGTTTGACTCTGCAGGGTTACACTTCTTAAGGATCTTCTTTGCTGAGCAGGGGATCTCATCGGTATCGTTTGACTTGGCCACCTCTTTTTTCTTGCTCTTGTTTTTGACACGTGTGTTTTGGCTGCTGAGTTTGGTGGGACTGGCATCAGTGGAGGTAGAAGTGACGGAGGAGAGCGAAGGTGAGGGGGCCGATGTGTGAGAGGCGGGGGGGGCAGTTGTCTCTGTCTTGTGTCTCCTCCTTGATCTCTGGCTTGACTGTGGTTTGTAGGAGAGAGGCTGTAGAAGAGCTGTCCTCAGGCTGCTGAGACACCGCGGTGTCCATCGTTCCAGCTTCAGACGCTAAGCACATCTTCACCGACACAACAAAAGAACTCAATGGTAAACGAAGCAATATAAAGTGACAACAGTCTATGCTCCTAATAATACGTTGCTACATTCTTTCTAAATGGATCAGATGTTTCTGTAACCTTTTCTTAATCTTTCTATCAATCTTGCCATGACTGAATACTTTATTCCTGCTATCGGTCCCTCGCTTTACAGTGTGCCCTTATCAGACTTTTATATTTTCTACTGATAGCATTAATGATAATGTGTCACATGACAGAGAATCAGATTTATGCCAATGATTGAAAGACACAGTTGTTTTATGTGAATTTTTGTCTGCATTGTTAAATCAATGGCAGTGAAGGATTAATTTGTTTATTACACAGTTACTTTTGAACCATAACCTTTACTTTTGAGTATACGGATAAAAAGACAAAACGTGTGAACATATAGACAGCAAATGTCACAGTGAAGAAATCGTCAATGTTTGCTTTTAGCTAGCATACACTTTTCTGGGTGTATCTCTTTCTAGCACACTCATAAACAAGGCAACTTTGTCAGCTTAGTCACAGTTTTACAATATTTTAATATCTGACATGAAAGATAACTCATGGTATCGGGTAAAATAGGTGTTTTCACAGTTGAACACTCTCCAATCATTAAATAAAGCTACATGGTGTTACTTTAGATGAACTATGTGCAAACTGTTGAATGCTTTACCTCAGCAAGCTGGAAGAGAGCAGACTGTCTGCATGGTTTTCCTTCAGGTGCCGCAGAGAGAGATGACTGTGAACATACAATAACATGTTTTTTGAGATCACACTGCTCAGCTTTCTTAGTATTCAGCAATATTTACTGTCTACATCAGATATCACCGTGTTTACTGTTCTAGCAGGACAGAATAAACCTAGGGCCTGATCTCTTCAGGTTAAACTGGCCTCAGACTGGTGATCCTGGATGACCAGTATCATAAAGCTGGTCATCAAGTGGCTCTGTGCACTCAGGGTTATTTACTTACTTCTTACTTAGTAAGATATGAAGAAACAGTGACACCAGCTGGAAAATAATGTTATAAAACGACAGCAAAAAGTGATATTCAACGAAGTGAAATGTATAAAATATATTCACATAACTAGAAAAGAATAAAATGTTAAAATACTAGAACAAATGTCCAGATTAATATAGGTAAGGATATAAGACCATAGATTTAAGTGAAAATTATGACTATGTATGGACATTATACAGTTAAAATAAATGTCAGACAGATTGTGCTGGCAGAGCAGAGAGAGGAGAGAGGAAAGCAGTTAACATCTGATGAGATGATACGATGTGTGGATTATTATCACATATCACCTCATGTTATTCTGGTCTGCAGTGATGGAATATGAGTCTAAAAGCATCAGCACTGTCAGGATGAAAGAAACTATAATCCTCACTATTTGCGTATTTTGTGAGGTAAACTATCTCTGTGTTTGTTAGCAGCTCAGAGAGGACATATAGAAAGCTGATACATTAAAATATCTATTGCTCAGTATTTCTCATCACTTCATTGTAAAACTATTTTGTCCCTGTCAGGATCCTGTATGAATGGTGACTTCATCTTTGCAGTGAGCTGACTGGTCAGTAGTTAGGTTTGGATCTGATCCTCTGAAGTTAGCCATGGTTACCAAAGTTGAACATCTTTCAGCTCATCTTTTGAAAGCACATTGTATTTTCTCAGCAAATGTCGTAGCATCAAACTCTTAGATTGAAACAGACATTTTGGCCTGAGGGTGGCACTAAAAGGGCTATGCAGATCATTTTCTTGCCATTTATTAGTAAGGCAGTGATAATTTTGGTTCTACCGAGAAGTAATATGGTTGATTAGTATTAGCTTTGTGTTTGCAGTGACTGGAGGAAGTCACACTGGATCTGACAAATATCTGTAAAAAGGTATAAAGGACAGCTTTGTCTGTCTGTCAGCTACTGTTTAAAAGTTGTTACTGTCATGAACCAAAGTAACTACAGAGGCTGTAGAACAAAAAGTCAGTTATGATAAGTGGTGCATCATTCATCGACATTCAGTCATACCTCTGCCAGTGGGGAAGAGGCACACTTAACCCTGCTCTCAGTAAGGTCAGGCACTGTGTTCGGTATTTTCCCAGACAACATCTGTAGGACAAATCAGTGAGTGCACAAATCAGTGTTAAAGTGGGTTTAGCCGATCACCATTCACACCAAAGATCTTAGTAAAACTGAGGAAAGCACAAACTTTCAAGACAAATGTTGTTGTTACAATCCTTTGATTAGAAAGTACTAAAAGAAAAAGCACTCATTATGCAGAATGGCCCATATCAGAATAACATTATATTATTAGATTAATTCTCTTATGTATACGTGCCAGCATCATTTTAATGCTGATAAAGTGGGGCTAATTTGAACTTCTCTACATACTACTGGGTATATTCGTATTAATAATCTGAAGTATTCAGTAAGAGTAGAAGCAACATAAAATGGTAATACTCAGGTATAGTACAAGTATCTCAAAACTGTACATTAGTCCAGGACCTGAGTAAATGTACTCAGTTACTTTCCACAACTAGCTAC
>NW_022280173.1:141845-152256 GCF_004355925.1 Anarrhichthys ocellatus
CCCACCGGTCACTCCCCTGCATCCCTTCTATTACACTCGACACTTTTACATTACACTTACATCTCACTTGTTTATAGTCCTGTTATCTGTTCGTTGTTTATAGTTCTGATTATCTGTTCGTTTGTGCACTTTATTTTATATTTCACTATATTTTATATTTCATCTTTATTTTATATTTCATTTATTTTATATCTCTCTGTAAATTTGAATATGTTTCTACTTGCACTGATTGTTGTTGATTGTTAAATGTTTGCACCTCCCGTCACGCGAAATTCCTTGTCTGTTCAACAAACCATGGCAATAAACGGTTCTGATTCTGATGGGTTACCCTAGCCATAATGCTAACTGGCGCTACAATTTAGACAGGCCTGGGAGGAGAGCATATTTTTAGGTATAAATATATATTTTTATTTGTATAAAATTTGATATATAACATGATCTTAAAAACTAACATGCTATGTCACATATTATCTAAATAAGTTGATGTTACATTGCTGCATGTTGCCCTAATGCTGAAGAAGTTCCACAACAGTTTCGGGATTAATCACACAGTTCATTTCCCATGTTTCCAGAAATCACAGCATACTATTTTTTTGCAATGATCAGTCAAATGAGGTCACCAACACTTGGGACAAAGATGTAATGATGAGGATGTCGATGGAAACTGGTTTTCAGTCTCATATTTCATTTTTATATATATATTTTTTTTTTTTACACGTGTGCCGCATCCGCTTTACGTCAGCACACTACTTAAGTGAAGAGGGCATACTTACTTTTGAACAGCTGAACTCATTGTTTGGGACAGTGGTGAAAAAAGTTAGTCAGATTTTCGATCAAATTTAGTTCATGGATAGAAAATCAAAATCGGGCCAAAAAATTTCGGTGCATCTCTAGTAAACGACGATATTTTACAGTTTAACAATGAACTGGCTTCTTATTACATATATTTATGCAGGGGTCGGCAACCTTTACTAGCCAAAGAGTCATTTTGCTCTATTTTCCACCAAATAAAATGTGTCTGGAGCCTCAAAAGCTATTTGATATCACAGCTTATAAAGTTGTATATATAGTTATATCATATATACAAAAACTATAGTTTGTTGAATTTATGAAATTATAGAACAAGAATAAAGACAATTCTTGACATTTTACCTGTTATAACAGTATAAAACTCTTATGAAGAGGAGAAAAAAACTTGCTCTTTTTCACTCATCTCCAGCGTGATACTTTTCAGCAAATGCTGGTGCTTGTTCTGGAAGTGTCTTTCAACATTACATTTTTTGTTGTTTGCAAATTTCTCGCCACATATCAAGCATACAGGTAAGCCAGCATCGTTGGCAGTGAAAGCAAATGAATACGTCCACGCAGAATTAAACTCCCTAATTTCCTCCGTGACTTTTCTTTTTTTGGATTTATCCATTGATAGTTTACCGAGGGTGGGGGTCTGCAAATCATGATTAGCCACCTGCAGGAAAAGGCGCTTGACAGCGATGTAATAGGATGTGATGCACATTTTAGTTGAAAAAAATATTAAAACATTTTTTTATTTTCAGTGACAGTATCACCTCAAACTCCAAGATAAGAGGTGTTCCCTTTCAAAGATTGTCCACTGTGCAAAAAATTAAATTAAAATAACCGTTATTTATTTCCATGTTATTTTTTGTCAAAGCCTGATGCCATGTCCACACTACTAGGTTTCCATTCCATATGTTTTGCTACCTTTACACTGAGCATCCACACTACACCAGAGTTTTCGAGCATCGAAAACGGAGGAGTTTGAAAACTCCGGGGTTGCCTCTTTATGTGGATGGTCGTAAACGCATAAGTTTTGAAACGATGACGTAGACACCCGCGTTCGATACTTGATTGGTTCTTGGCAGTCACGACGTGTCCTTCCCTGATTCATCGTGCCCCTATCACGTGACCCTTTCCCGGAAGATCACAAACAACAACAGTCTTGATTATCGATCGACTACCAGGTTTATTCAACATGGACACCTGATTACAGGTGTTGCTGACCTTGTTGTCTTTACTAGCAGCTGTTGTTCAGTTAAAGTCTGCTTTTCTGCGGAGAAAGCAGCTGTTATTGGAGCTGTTATTTGTCTGTTTGAGTTTATAGTGGAAGATTTTAGAGGAAGATCTTAAGTCATTATTAAAGACTACTTTATTACTCTGTCATATTTTTTTTAACTAAGCAACCAATCTACTTCCTGTTTACATCGGCACCCACCCGCATGCCCAGTGTACGTTAATAGTCACGTGATATTCGTTTTCAGGCGTGTTAGTCTGGACGGAGATCATTTCGAAAAAGATGCTGAAACGCCGTGTGGACGGAGATCGTTTTCGTTTTAAAACGAAAACGTATTAGTGTGGATGTAGCCTCAGGGAGCCGCAACAGAAGGGCTGAAGAGCCGCATGTGGCTCCGGAGCCGCAGGTTGCTGACCCCTGTATTTATGTAATAAGAAGTATATACAGTATACACACACACATCTATAGACATAGCAAAATTATTTTACTCCCTAATATTTGTATCGGCCTCAAGAATCAGTATCAGTCGGGCTCTAACCAGGATGGAAGAAAACATCAGGACTACTGATTTGAATCTGACAAACCGAGGGTTCTACTAGTCATTGCTGTTGGTCAACATGTTCCTCTATGTTACTGGTCAGCACAAGAGCTGCACACGATCAATAATGGACTCTGTGCTTTCTTAGAGCTTTCCTCGGCTAGTTTTTGTTGAGAAAATGATAACAGGGACAAAGTCACAACAGAAAGTGGTCAGTTAGCTGCAGACTTCTGCTGTCAAGTCACTAGCTATGTAAAGTGATTAATAGGTGAAATATTTCCTTGATTCTGTCAGATCAAATGGGTACATAATTAATTACTCAAATTTAGGTATCATGGAAAAACCACACTACGCTGCAATAATTGTATTTGCTGTATGGGCAGAGTGTCTTTGATCCTTGCACTAAGCAATAATGGTCTGAAGCTGTTAATTAGTTCATTATAAGTCATTCAGCTAAACGAAATGTAACTAAGTCAAGAAAAGTCAAATTGCTCTAACAAACCCAAGAGAGGGTTGTATAAAACAATATGCATCCTAACAGCCATGTTCTCCTCATATGAACTGCACATTATAATGTTTTGCACACATACACATTAGTGGAATTACTAACTAATTAAACATCTCTGTATAATTTCCTTTATTGGTTTGTTCTTAACATGTCTGCACTGCATCTATGACACAAATGAAATTAGCAATCAATGAATGAATGCATGTATTGGTGTGGACGTCATCTTGACTAGATGCCCGTGTGTGTATTCATGAATGTTGAGTGAAAAAACAGGGATACTTACAGAAGAAAAGCTATGGGAATGCTGTATGAGTGATGAAGATGAATCTGCCACAGCCTTTGTCATGCAATGACGATGACCTATAAAATACAAGACACCGCTCTCAGTCATGCTACACGGTCATCTCTGCAACGATACTCCAACAACATCAGCTCGGCTGCAGGACAAATGTGTGCAAAGCAACTTTAACAGAGCAATAGTGATTGACCCCGCGTAGCACGAGACCTCGTCAGCTTCTAAGTACGGTGGGACATTTTGTCTGATGTGATTACCGATCACTTCAATCGTGCAGTGATCCGCCCTTGTGGCCAAAACCAAAACATGTAGGCCGAAACCCTGCGACCACTGGACGCCTTTCATACATGGCATTCAGCCTAATGAAGCAGGCACATTAGCCGTGAGGGTTTCACTACGCACAGGTTTCACGTTAGTTTGTTCTCAGGTGGAACTGCTGATGCCCGATCGGACGGTCCGTCTCGGGAGGTGAGCCACTGTATCGAGCTTCTCGCGCAGAATAACAGCACTAAATGTGCAAGCTATGCGAATAAACAACGCGTTTGCCTACCTAACGTGTTCCCACCTTCTAAGCACACATTTTTATCTCCGTGCAAAAATGTCGATCTGGGCTCTGACAAGACGGACGAGCCGAATGAGAGTCCATCTTGCTTTGGTTTGGAGGAGAAACCCCCAAGTACAGTACAGTAGTGGGGATATTTCACTGCTGTCAAACTCTCCAATGACAATGTCGTCGAAATGTCTCCAAACATCCACAGTGATTAATTAAACTGGGGATGTTCTGTCCGGGCACATGCATCTGTGGACAGCATTTTGCTGGCCAGTGGCTCCATTTCCTGGCAGTGTTACTAGGAATAAAAGTAGCTAGTTAGCGTGCTAGCTATATAGCCTGCTAACTGGACGTGTGACGGTTTTAACATGCAATGGTTTCCGAAATATTGTAAGCTTATCGAACAGCTGCTGACTAAACTCGTGGACTAAACTGTGTCAGAATACTCGTCTGTGCTGCTGCAACTGGTCGTCTACATACAACGCAGGTCTGTGGCTGTGTATTTGATGCGGATAGGAAGGGGGGGGTCATACCAGCTCACTGAGAAACAGTTGCTTTGCCATTTATTTTACACGGAGATCTCACACAGGAGTGGCGAAATATTGAAGCAACGCGGTAACAGCGACAACACTATCCGAGTTCTAACATCGCTTATCAATGAAATGTCGATAGGAAACAGACACGTTCAGATAGGAACGGCAGCAGGCGGACATCATGTCCAGAGCAGCGGTAATAACAATTTTTCAGAGTGATTGACTGAGAGGTTGAGAAGATAGCGAGTGGGTTTAAACGGCAAAGCAACCAAGCACAAGTTCTCTGTCATGACCGTGTCCTAACGTCTGGACGTACCTCTAGTATCCCGCTCAGGTACCGGGGGGGGCCCTCTCATCCTTGGTGCCGTCCACCTTTTAACTTATTGACACATCATAACAGTTCAGCACTGGCTGTACTGAACACACATGTGTCAAGTCCGTCAATGTACGACACGCGCAAACCGGAAGCACAGCGATTTGTAACCAAAATAAAAAGACTTGTCAACATCTTTCAGCAGAGCATGTGCCCATCAAATAAGTATAACGTGAAAGGGATTCTGTCATGACTGCAGATATGGCTGCCCTAAACCGTTTTTTTAAAGCAGCATTTGAATTACATCCCAAACAAATATGCAGAGGCACCTTTTCTTTTTTAAGTAATGTTGCTGTAATTATTTCGGCAAAGTTCATTTGTGAAGTACAATTCGACAACAAGGCAATTTAAAGTGTTTTACAGAAGACAAAAGGCATTAAGACAACACATGACAATACAAAATGACACATTGAAATAGATTTTTAAAAGCGGAAAGTGAAATACAAAATACAATGTGCTAAAATAGAATAAGATATTAAGGGTGTCAATGGAGCATGTAGCAATACAACATTATGATGGTCCCTGATTCCCCTATGATGCCCTAGGCTTTCATATTCAAATTACTCAGAGGATTTACCATATGCCCAAAAAACAGTACAACGGTCCTGGAAGAATACTACCTGGCCTGTCTTAGTTGATATTGTGCATATTTGGAGCAAATTTACAACATGTGTAACAAAGTTGTAAAAACCAAAAGCCAAATTAGACGCTGTGAATATTGGGTTCAGTCTTGGAAGCACAAATTCCCACTTTGCCTCGTCAGTAACTTATATATAATGCTAATGCACTGTATGTTTTCACTCTGCCAGTAAAATGTATATTCGGAAAATATAGAAACACTGACACAAATATTTGCATGAAGTACTGTTCTCACCATACATTCGAGTAGATTGGCCTACTTTTATTTTCATAACGTAAACCGGAAGTCATCTTAGTTATTCTGTGTACTTTGACAGTGGTACAGAAACGCAGTACTTCGCTTGATGATGAATTTTACTGTCGGCGAAGGCGATACATTAAACGACCTCAGCCCACTAAAGTACCACCACGAAGCGCTAACTCTGGCATAAATACACACTTGTTCAGTCATAGAATGTGAGATAAAGCACTTTCGTTTTCCTCGAGGTGGGCGAAGATTCTCCTCTCAGCTCCATTCCCTCCCCTCCCCCGGTTCGCAAAGTGCTCTTAGCCTGACTAGCCTGTACTTGCTAATAACATCCCTGACTTAACTTCACCTTCCAGCACAGTCCGGTGACAAAGGTCCCAGAGAAGCTGCCGGCTGCTACAGAAAAGCCCAAGAAGGGTTTCCTAAACGGTGCTTACAATCTATCTCAGTTTAGTAACTACTTGTTTCCTGGGTGTTTGTGCGCGTGATAACTGATACAAATGGTTAGAGAAATGTGTACCGGTAGTTCAACAGTACCTACCTGTCTGCAGCAATGGAGGAAACGAGCAGCTTGCTGCTTAAATCTCCCGAAAAAGCTTTAGCCGAGAAATTATCAACAGTTTTGCAGCATACTGTACACATTGAACACATCCACCCCGAAATGTAATGCTGTCTGTGAGTGGATACTTCATTTGATGGACACTTTGACTTCACCAATGGAAAGCGACGTTATATTCTGCTGTTTTGAGATCAGTATAACGTACTCAAATGTAATGTTTAGGACACGTGTAGAAGATTTAGGCCTAAATAATAAAAAATAAGGATAATATAAACTGAATGTTTGTCTGTAGAATTTGGCAGTAGAACTACATTGTGGTATTTCACGGTGTATTTTTAATCTCCTAAAGAATGCTACAATTGCCTGTCCAATCTCTTGAGCACTAGGGACTTAGGTTTTCTTTAGAAGATATAGTAAAGGGGACTTATTAACTAGTGACTGTCTTTGTACGTTTGATAGGCCTGAATGTCGTCAAAGTGCCTCTGAGCAGCCTGCTTGTTGATTGTATCAGTTAATAATCAGGAAGAGGTGATCAGCTGACTACCCTAAATGGAAAACGACTAGATGGTTACAATAAAGTGATATACTCAGAATATCCTTGGCTACAAAGGATGCAGAACTTAAGTTAATACTGAATCTGCAGTAATAAAACTCTTTAGTACAATACAATTAAATAAGATCAGGATGAGGGGTCCTGACTTCAAAAGGCCGGTCACATTTAGTCTTAAATCGGGATTTAGGAACACAAGAGGGGCTCTGCTTGAGGATCTGAGGCTGTGCTCTGCTCAATGGTCCACTGAGCCACAGAGTCATATATATATAAACACATACATACATACATATACACACGCAAATATCTTTTTTTCAATGCCGTTATCTTCAGCCCCATTACAAAAATCATGAACAACTGAATATGTTTGACGTTAATCTTATCTGTTGCACCACTGTCAGCTGTACTTCAAATGGAATAAATATGGGTGTTAAGCACAACCTCATGATTACAACAATTTGCATTGTGACACCATGAACCTTCTTTATTACAGACATTCTGTCGTGTCCCTGGAGGAAAAGCACAGGTGAAAATAATGACTCTAATGATAACTGAATTCCATTTAGCTGCTTCAGTTTCAGGGTCCAGGTATTATGCTGGCCCACTGTCATGGCTTACTGGGACCCTTGAATAGAACATTGCTCTTCCCACAACGACAAGTCAAAATGTGTGCTGTTTGAGCCTAACAGTATAGCGACAGGACCTTAGTGAATACAGTGCATTAATTCACCAGCAGATGGCAAACAATGCACATGAAAAAGATGCAAACATGAATATTTCAGGTGAGACAGGAACTGTCAGTAGTCAACTGCCAGAGAAACAACACAGTTACATGAATGGGTTTTTGGAAAAGAGGAAATGAGGTTAAAGTGTAACATTCCAGAGGCTCTCTCACATCTTTCAGAGGCCATGGTGGTATGCTCCTGTTGGTCCAAAAAAGAGACACAGCAAGTTAGGCTTTAAAGGTGCAATCCTGCATTTCACAATTCTGAGAACAAAAGTGTGAAAAAACCTGAGTTGGGCACCCTGGTGTTCTTTCTAGCAGTCATTTCAAGCCTCTGCAGGCCTTTGTGTTCCATGGCGGTGCCGTTTCCAAAACACACAGTGGTGTAGCTGGTCGAGATGCAACCGTAGAAGCTGCTGAAAATCCTCTGTGATATGCTGGATTTCCTTAGTCTCCTTATAAAGTACAGCAGCTGTTGTGCTTTCTTGACCAGCTGGGTGATGTCACATGTCCAGGTGAGTTCCTCACTGAAGTGGACACCCAGGAATTTAAAACTGCTGACCCTCTCCACCTTAGACTTGCAGATTGTCAGAGGTTGATGTCGTCTCCTCTCCCTCCTCATGTACATCATCATCTCTTTGGTCTTAACTTTGTTGAGAGAGAGGTTATTGTTTTCACACCATTTCACCAGACTTGTATGCTGTCTCTTGTCCCAGTGATCAGACCGATGACTGTGGTGTCTATAATAAGGGGAGAATAGGAGGGAACCAACAACGCCACCTGAATCACACCCCAGAAAATACGCACTTAAGAACCTTAAATAATGTTTTGAAAATGTATTAAAAAGTACACAGATTTGTTTCTGAGCCAAGACAGAGTGGTATTTTCAAATTGAACCAAAGGTTTAGTAATCAAAATAATCAAATACGCAGAGAGGAGCCGCTTTAGAGGAAAGGATATTAATGGCCAAATGTAAATTAATTGGAATAACAATTATTTATTACAATCTTAACTAAAAGGCCTGACTTAACTTACTAAACACATCAAAACTTTTAATCCTCTAAAATTTCCTGTCCAACATAAACCAATTAAAAGGCCACTGGTGGGGAGTGCCCAGGGGTGCTACTGCTTAGATAGATAGATAGATAGATATAAACTTTATTTATCCCCAGGGGGAAATTAGATTGTAGCAGCAGCAATTTACAGAGTAAAATATAACTTATGGAATGCACAATATATACAGTACAATAAAATAACAAAGCAGATATTGAATTTGAAGGAATAGATTAATAAAAAATAAGATAAATAGAATAAAAAATAGAAATGCACAGTATGTACCATGAATAGAGTGGTATTAACTAGTAACTAAACAACCTGGGCAGTAGAGCAAGGATCACCAACAACAAGCAACAACCGTGTAGCGTTGTTGTAGTCATGTGAAGGACGATGATCTGGCCCGAGGTGTTTTATTATAAAGTCTTATTGCAGAGGGCAGGAATGTTTTTCTGAATCTGTCCTTGTGACAGCGGAGCTGGATTAGTCTGTTGGAGAAAGTGCTCCTCTGTCCCTGCAGTAGGTGGTGGAGAGGGTGGTCCGGGTTATCCAATATGGACAATAGTTTCTTCAGTGTTCCTCCTCTCCACCACCTCTTCCAGATTGTCTTGTTTACAGCCAATGATGGAGCCGGCCTTCTTAACCAGTTTGTTAAGTCTGTTGGTGTCTCCGGCTCCAATGCTGCTCCCCCAGCAGACTACGGCGAAGTAAAGTGCACTGGCCACAACAGACTGGTAGAACATCTCCAACATCTTGCTGCACACGTTGAAGGATCGAAGTTTCCTCAAGAAATAGTCAACTCATCCCCTTCTTGTACACAGTGTTGATGTTGGTCTTCCAGTTCAGTCTGTTGTCGATGGAGACACCCAGGTACTTGTACTCCTCTACCATGTCCACATCCTCTCCCAGAACTCTCAGCGGTTGTGGAGCCGTCGTCTTCCTCCTGAAGTCGACCACCATCTCTCTGGTCTTGGCCACGTTCAGACGCAGGTGATTTCTTCCGGCCCACTCCACAAAGTCAACCACTACTGCCCTGTACTCCTCCTCCCGTCCGTCCTTTATACACCCGACCACTGCAGAGTCATCAGAGAACTTCTGCAGGTGGCATGACACAGAGTTGTACTGGAAGTCAGTGGTGTACAAGGTGAACAGGAAGGGAGACAGAACAGTTCCCTGCGGGGCTCCAATATCACTGACCACCCCATCAGACAGCACACTGCCCAGTCGGACAAACTGTGGTCTGCCCGTGAGGTAGTCAGTGATCCAGGAGACGGTGGATGTGTTAACCCCCACCACCCGCAGCTTCTCACTCAGCAGCACTGGTTGGATGGTGTTGAATGCACTGGAGAAATCAAAGAAAGTGATTCTCACAGAGCAACCGGATCCGTCCAGGTGCGACTGAGCTCGTTGCAGCAGGTAGATGATGGCGTCGTCCACCCACACATGCGGCTGGTACGCAAATTGCAGAGGGTCCAGTGAGGATTTCACCTGCGGCCGGAGGTGGGCCAAGACCAGCCTCTCCAGCACCTTCATCACATGTGATGTGAGGGCAACTGGTCGGTAATCATCGAGGCCAGATGGTGTCGTCTTCTTAGGTACAGGAACCAGGCACGACGTCTTCCACAGCACCGGGACTTCCTCCTGCTTCTGGCTCAGGTTGAAGAGATGTTGCAGAACATCAGACAGCTGGATGGCGCAGGTCTTCAGGACCCTGGGGCTGATGCCATCAGGTCCCGCAGCCTTGCCTTGGTGGAGTCTCTCCAGCTGTCTTCTCACCTGGCCAGTCGTCACAGAGAGGGGGGGGGGGGGGGGG
>NW_022280173.1:152356-252348 GCF_004355925.1 Anarrhichthys ocellatus
GTCGGTGGTGGCAGAGCCCTTTGAAGTGGAGGGCTCTGAGTCCATGCAGCTCACCAGGGGGGACAGAGGGGGAGGTGATTGGGAGGTGTGGTGTGTGGAGGAGACAGATGAGGGCTGTGAGCTAAACCTATTGAAGAAAGAGTTTAGCTCGTTGGCCCTCTCCAGGGAGCCCCCTGGTTGTCTCCCTCCAACCTTGAAGCCTGTGATCTGCTTCATCCCTGTCCACACCTCCTTCACGTTGTTCTGCTGGAATTTGGCCTCCAGCTTCCTCCTGTAGGTGTCCTTGCACTCCCTAAGCTTTATCTTCAGGTCACGCTGGACTGTCCTGATCTCCTCCCTGTCCCCAGACCTGAAAGCTGCTTTCTTCTTGTAAAGAAGAGCTTTCAGGTCACTGGTGATCCAAGGTTTATTGTTGGGGAAGCAGTGTACTGACCAGGATGGAATGGCGGTCTGTTCGCAGAATTTAATGGATTCAGTGATACAGTTCGTCATGCTGTTGAGGTCCTCCCCATGTGGTCCACAAAGCAGTCCTGCAGGGTGTCAATAGCCTCCTGAGACCACCTCCTCACAGACCTGGTGGTCATAGGCAGCCTCTGCACCAGAGGAACATACCTGGGTGTCAACAGGATCAAGTTGTGATCGGACCTGCCAAGCGGGGGTAGGGCAGTAGCACTGTATGCATCCTTTGCATTAGCATACAGTAGGTCCAGAGTTTTATTGTTCCTTGTGGGGCAGTCAACATCCTGGTGCGTTTTTGGCTATTACTGGAGACTTTAACCACACCACTCTGGATAAAGCCCTGCCAGCTTTCCACCAGTATGTTGACTCAGCATTCCAGACACAGTGGAGTGGATGGTGTCCACTGCTTTCTCTGCATCAGCTGATGGCGGGACGTACACAGCCACAACAATGGCGGACGTGAACTCCCTCTGCAAATAATATGGACACATCCCCACGGCTAACAGTTCAGTGTCCGGGCTACAGAAGCGTTCCTTTTCACACACATGGTCGGGATTGCACCACCTCTCATTCACAAACACAGCAATCCCGCCACCTCTCTTCTTGCCGCTCTGTACAACGTCTCTGTCCGCCCGAACAGTCCTGAAGCCGGGCACCGACGCACTGTGATCCGGAAAATCCGCGTGCAGCCATGTCTCCGTAAAACACATGACGCTACACACACGGAAGTCCCTCTCGGTCTTTACCAGCGCGCCGAGCTCGTCCGTCTTATTCGCCAAAGACCTCACGTTCCCCATTACAATCGCCGGTACCGAAGGTTTATATTTCCTCCTCTTCGCCCTCCGCTTAGCGCCCGACCTGCAACCCCGAGCCCTTCTCCGTAACTCCACCGGGATCTCAGGCCTGGCGCCGGGCAGCAGCCGCAGTCAGCTCAGCGCAAACAGCTGATCGCGGGAGTAAACAATGGCCCCAGTCATCGTGTGTGGCTCTCTGTTATAAAGAGGGAGAAAAGTAGCAGAAAAGCCATGAGAAAATTTGAGAAAAAGTTACGGTCCGTTGTCTAACACACAGAGGAGCTGCTGCGACAGGCAGCCGCTGGCACGGCGCCATCTTGCGAGAATCGCAAGGTGCTTATTCACCTCAGGTGCAACAGGTGCCGTCTACACTCAAAACCCAGTATTTGTACATGCATGCATAAAGTGTAGGAACCTCACCACGGGTGCTAAACCTTCCAACAATGGCACTCTACTTCCCCTAAAGAAAAGGGAATTAGTGCAAAAAGAAGCAAAAACAAACAAACCCAGTTGGTTGAACAATATAACGCAAACAAAGCAATAGAAAAATATTTTCAACTACATACCCGTAACACAAACACCACCAGCCACCACAGAGACAGCGAACAGGGGCCAAAAGAATGAACTTAGGCCAACAGGTACCTTTAATATTCTGGCCCTTATTAGGGAATTGGTTGGAGGAGGAGCCAGGCTTGGGCCTGAGTTCACCAACACTCATTACACCCTGCTGCATTCACTAGAGGAGCATTTTCTCCACCACATTTACAAAGTCCGTATGTACTGTTTGTCTAGTGGTGACTGTGATTATGTTTTGATGAATCTATTTGTATATCTAACTATCTACCTATCCACCTATCTATCCATCTATCCATCTATTTATTCATTCATTCATTTATTTATTTAACTGGGCCGAAATTAAATGAAATGTATTTGTTTGTTCAGGTAGGGAGATGGTGGTTTTGGTATAATGTCCGTGGTGGTGCCCTGTTAGTCAGTGATCTATTGTGGGCCCTGCCTGCCATCAGCAGCGCCATTCTAAATAATTTCTGCAGTCTGTACTTTATTGTTTTGTATTCCAGCTCATTGCCTGATCCAAACACAAGAGAGCGAGCATCCAGCGTGTGTCCTATTGGCTGTTTATCCAGGGCTTCTGGTTTGGGCATTTTCTGACCTGTATGGTGGGTACTATAGTGTCAATGTAGGTGCTGACGTAGCCAGTCACACATTCAGCATCTCCTCTGTTTGTAGAAGAATCTTCTTTTGTGGCTGCAGCTTTAAGCACATCCCAGTCGGTGTGTGCAAATCAGTCCTGTATTCTGCTCTCAGTATCTGGACACCAAAGTTTGACTTGTTTCCTCACAGGGGTGGTCTGCTTGAATCTTTGGAGCTTTTAAGTCTCTGTACAGTAACAGTAGAAGTTAATATAAAACCATACAGTAACAGGGTTCAATGAAAACTAATCACTTTATTTTTTATAGGCGATGGTTCTCGCTACTCTTGCCATCTTTGTTTTTATATGACTAAAAAATGAGACCTCGGTCTCAATGGATTTTGTCTAAATAAAGGTTAATAGTAATAGAGCTGAAATACTGATTAATAAATTAGTTTTTTGCTTAAAGGGTTTCGGGTTCAGGTGCTTGTCACCTTTTTCACCTCTTATGAGTTTGCAGGTATGCCTTTTATTAGGGCCCGAGCAACCGACGTCGGGCCAGCGAAGCCCCTATTGAAATTGTACCCGTTTGGGTAAACGTACGCATGGTTGGAGGACTTGCCATGCATGAAAACTCACCAAATTTTGGGGACTTGTCAGGCCTGGTAAAAGTAGCCATCTGAAAAAGAATGCATCTTTCTGTGTAAAAAAATGGCTCTCTAGCGCCCCCTACAAGTCGGACCGGCGACACCCCTCGGCCAGTATGTCCGATTTACTTGAAATTTGACACACATGTCCACTTGAGCTAGAGCTACAAAAAAGCCAATCAGACCCCTAAGCTCCGCCTACTTAGATTTTCCGCCATATTGAATTTAGTGTAAAACACATTTTTGCAAACTCCTCCTACATGCTGGGTCCGATTACTACCAAATTGGCTGTGGATCATTACTGGATATTACATGAAAAGTCATCAAAATCTTTTTGATAACTCTTTTCGTTTACACGATATGGACCAATAAACTTCTTAGGGGCGTGGCTTAATATCAATACACATAACTTCTCAACCGTTTGTCCTAAAATTACAAAACTTGCAGCATATGTGCACGTCGTATCGTGTAACATACCCTGATAATTTTCTTATAAGTTGTTATAACTCCAAGGTACATTATCCAATCCGCACAAAACTTCTTATCCATGATGCTACTTCAAGCCTAAACATACTTCAATTGAAAACAATTCAATAACTCATAGCGCCGCCTACTGGCTAATGTAAATGTCATATTCTATACTTTTATTTATACCTCCTAGCCAGGTGACTTGATCAGTCTCCAATTTGTTAAGGATAGCCTTAAGACATTGATGGTGCATCATCATGAATATTGTGAGTTTTTGTTGAACGCTGTTGCCGTGGAGACGCATCGCTCGCCATGAAAAAGGAAGCTGATGGTTTAGTGGGTTGGGATGCTCAAAAACTCATGGAACTTGGTACATGTGTCACAGGTCATTGGAAGAAATAGTTTATATGTTTTTTATTGGCCGTTTTAAATTGCCTCTATAGCGCCCCCTACAATATTTCAAAAGAGCAGCCCCAGCACTTCATTTAGGCTACATGTATGAAACTTGGTAGGCACATGTATCCTATGGAAAAAAGTCTCTTGGGACCATGCTCTAAACCCCACCGGAAGTTGGTCATTTTCAATTTTGTATGAATTTATACAATATTTCGACGATGCAGCCCTCGCAGTACGTTTCACCTAGATATATACAATTTTAGATGTATATCATTTGGTAAACAGATGTATCACATGTAGACTTACAAAAAAGCCCCCGGAGCTCTAAGCTCTAAACCCAACCGGAAGTCAGCCATTTTTGTGAACCCCTACACGCTGGGTCCGATGTCTAGTGGATCTAGATCATAAAAGGTTATCAAAATCTTTTTGATATCTCTTTGCGTTTACAAGATATGGACCAATACACTTCTTAGGTGCGTGGCAAAATATCAATACATATAACTTCTCAATCATTTGTTCTAAATTCCCAAAATATTCAGCACATGTGCACATCGTATCCAGTAACATACCCTGAGAATTGTTTTGCATTCGACCACTAGGGGGTGCTACAGTAAACCCGTGAGCCTACTGGCTAAAGGAAATGTCTGATGTAACTCAGCTGGACTTGTTCCAAATGGTCCCAAACTTCACATGCTTGATAACACTCATGGCCTGAGGATGTCTACAAGCTGATTTTCAATAATACTCACAGTGCCACCTGCTGGCGAAAGGAAATCTGGATTTTGTGATAAACACCTCCGATTTACATGACTTTTACACAATGTGGTTTACATTTGACAGAGAGCTACATGATGCATGTTTGCACGTGTTCTGTAGAGCAAGGCAGCGGATACAGGTAGCATCGGACTATTTGTAAAGCATCATTTCCAGCATCAGGAGGTCCACGCGGGATTAAAAACGCCTCGCTCGCGGACGCGCTGTCCGACGGTCGCGGACATTCTCAGACGCACAGGACGGAGTCCCGCCGGCACCCCCGACGCGCTGCAGATTGCGAGGGCCCGTTCATCGCAGCTTTAATTGTGTTTTGTTTTTGTTCTTTGTTTTGTATGTCCTATACTAGGTAGGTACAACATGATTAAAGGTAACAAAATCAATAAATATAAGTTCCGATTGTAAAAAAGAAAGAAAAAAGTTATAATTGTTAATAGTTGTAATGTAATAATAAATAACCACAAAGAAATAAGAATAAAATTTAATATGATTGTCTGATTTGTTTTGTGTTTGTTCAGAGAATCTAAGAAAACACTTTGAATCTATAGACTACTGCCTAATAGTCTTATTATTGTCACGGGGTGTGGAGGTGGACCCAAACGCAGGCACAGACCAGGGAGTATGGGTGTAAAGGTTTATTAACCAGGAAACCAAGGGGGGAAACAACCAGAGCACAGTGGGAAAATCCAGGGAGGGCGAGGGTGGAATCCAGGCAGGAGGAGGTAGGGCAGGGCAGGCAGACTGGGGAACCAGGAGGATGAACAAAACTGCGGGAACAGGGAGCCAGGGTCAATGCAATGAAAAACACTTGGGGAAAAAACTGAATTATTCTCAAAACAGAGCGGCCAAGAACGACTAACTACCACGTGAGCTGTAACAACGATCTGGCGAAGAGTCGATGAAGAACCAGGGTAGATCTACTGTCGAGTGATGAGTTGATGGAATGCAGCTGGTTTAACTGGGCAGGTGAGGTGAATTGTAATCAGGAAGCCGGGAGGAGTCTTTGATGGAATGCAGCTGGTTTGACTGGGCAGGTGAGGTGAATTGTAATCAGGAAGCCGGGAGGAGACCAGGTCGGAGCCCTGCCCATACCACACACACACACACACACACACACACAGGACAAGCAGGAGGCACGGCCTGGCCCTGACAATTATTGCCATTTGATGACAATTGCTCATATACTGTAAGCCTAAATAAGTATTATTTTGAACAAAGGTTAGATGTTATTTCACAAGTTTCAAAAAGTGCCCCCAATTATTTTTTTAATGCCCCTGGATTTCAGTTAGTGGGGGCAAAAATTGCCCCCTTAAAAATATGTAAATTTCCTACCCTATCCCCAGTTGTATTTTGCCGGTCTACGGCGGTCGGTTCGCAGCGGGGCTGGGATCCCACCTCCGCGGCCGCCGACCTCCGGCCCAGACACCGGAGCTCCACAACCGCGGCCAGTCCGACCGCAGTCGGGGCCGGCGGTCAGACCGCGGTTGTGGAGCTTCGTTTCCCTGCCAACATGTTCGTTGATCTGTAGATCCACTCGGGTTTCTCCAAAAGTGTTCAAAAGCCAGTGCTTTAGTGTCCTGCCGTGCCATGGCGTCCTCAGGTTAGCGTAGCATAGCTCCAAACACCAAGACGCTCAGTTTAAATGAAACACATTCCCAGCTATAAAATGTGCGACGTTGTCAGCCAGGAACACAGTTCATAAAAATCCTTTTCCTGGCTGAGTCAGGGCTGCTGTTATAATGTTATAATTTCTTCCATATCTTTCAATTTGAACTCTTACTACTCCAACTTTTCACGGGGCATGGTGGAGGACTCAAACGCAGACCAGGCAGAGTAGTGTGAAGCAGACGTTTTATTAAACACAAAAGGAATAATTACCAACACAACAGGGAGTCCAAGCACAAGACAAGAGACGAGGGGGAAAATCCAGTGGGAAACGAGGCAGGGCAGGCAGACGGGGAAACCGGGAACAGGACGAGCAAACACGGGCGGGTAGACATGAACATAAACAATGACCTGGCAGTGAGTGACTGAGAGACAGGGGTTTATAAGGAGACTTGAACAGGTGAGGAGAGTTGTGCTGATGACAGAGTGCTTGATTACTGATCAGGGACAGGTGAAGGGAGTTGGACTGGTGCTGAGGGAGTGGCTGAGAGATAGGCCAAATCCCAATGTCCCCCCTTACAGACTCACGGACTTCAAGGCGCGCTCCCACGAAGTCCGTGAGGGTTTAGGGCTGTCCCACTGTCAAATCATCAAGTGCTTGAGGGCTCTCTCGCAGACATTTTGAGCCCTCTATGAACCCTTTCCGTAAGTCAGCATGGTATGCTGACTTAGCCTAAGGGAATTACCCACAAATCATTGCAATGTGACGTTAAACACGGGGTAACCAGTGGACGCATGGAGACGTAAAAAAAAAAAAGAGGTAAACAAAGAGGACGGATCACGTGTGTTCAGCCTGTCATAATAAATTTACTCAGAAACATTAAGGGTTAAAGATGGAACAAAAAATAAACATGAAATCAGAAGATATTTATTTATTTATTCATCAAATATTTGATTTTGTCATTGAAGCTGTTTTGACAAAACGAGTAAATAAATTATATGAAATATGAAAGACATTCAAATCAAGGAGTACAAAGTATAAAATAAATACCCACAATTATACATCATATTTCTTGTCGTTTTCGTGGTAACGTGATATGTTGCAGTAAAGTGCTGTCCCATTCCTATTTACACCATTTCAAGCCCCCACAGTCTCTCACACTCAACCACTTACCAGTTGATGTCAGTAAGTCCTTGAGGGTTCAGGGTTTGAGGGTTTAGGGGGGACATTGGGATTTGGCCTAACTTCTGCCAGCTTCCTTAAATTTCACATTAGTCACGTGCTCGCCCACTGACCAATCACGGCGTACGTTAATGCAGACATACTTAGCAGGCTACCTCGGTGCCAAAGGCACGTCAAAGAATACGCCCAACATGTCAAACTAAAGATCTGATTGGTTGAAGACTATGACAATCAACAATATCGTCTCCATTTACTTTAAACTGCAAAGGCTTCCTAGAGGACCTCGGGCCTCTCTCCTTACATAGAGAAATAGGGGCTGAATCTGATTGGATAAAGCTCTCCTTAAAATAAGCTGTGCTGGAAGCAGAGCAACAGAGGAAGACAGGAGCTGTGCAATGAGAAAATAAGCTAATGGGGGGAAAAAATTATAATACATGTAGTGTATTTATGAAAAATTATTAAATTATAGTATAGCTAGAACTTTGTGATTCTGTTTTGGCCAGCAGAGAAGGCTTAGCTGGCCCTGACGGCCCACCACTGCATTTTATACTACGTTATACTTCTAGTCCACTACATCTCAGAGGAAAATATTGTACTTTTAACTTCACTACATTTATTTGACTAAAGCGATGATGTATTATCAAGAGGTATACAGCCTAGTTATTAAATATATTAAGTAGTTAAACTGAGCTCCACCTTTACCAGCTGTAACATTAAAGTGATGAACACATTACTGCAGCAATAAGGATATACCAACGATATAGACCTACTGTAAGTATATTATTTGATGCTTGGTTGAATAAACATGAATGGTGATGACACAGCAAAAAAGTCACACTAACAAAGCAAAGCATTGTCAATGAGACGAACTAGAGCCAGTGGCTGTGCACTGCTGCGGAGGAAATGTTCATGGAGAGAGCCAGCCTCCCGTTGAGAAATGTAAAAACATTTTTGGTTAATTATAAAACTATGGCGGAGTAAAATCTCTTGTACATGAGTAAAACGACGGCCCGCCAAATTCTAGGTTATTAATGGGAAACACGGAAAGTGTCATATTTTGGTAGGGAAGAGGTGGTGCAATACCGACCATGTGTGTGTGAAGGAACATTTCTGTAGCCCGGACATTGAACTTCTAGCCGTGGATGCGTCCCTATCATTTGCAGAGGGAGTTCTCATCCGCCATTGTTGTCGCTGTGTACGTACCTCCATCAGCTGACGCAGAGGCAGTAGTGGACACCATCCACTTCACTGTGTCTAAACTGCAGATTCAACATCCTGGTGTATTTTTGGCAATTACTGGAGACTTTAACCACACCACACTGGCTAGAGCACTGCCAACTTTTCACTGTTAACTGCCCCACACGCAGAGATGGGCAAAAATACATCAAAATGTATTTTGATACAAAATACAAAATACCCATCAAATAAATGTATTAAAATAAAATACAAAATACTGGTGCCAGAAAATGTAACAAAATACAATACATGTATTTCGTATTTAAAATATAGGAAATACTTTTTTCTGGATTTTCCGTTTTCTCACAATTTGGTATTTAGAGCATTCAGGTTTGGGCTATATAATGTACACAAAGCTCTGGTGAACCCCACAAAAAGGAAGAACAGTCACAGACATGTTGTCCACCTGGCCAACTGTAGAATGTATGAAATTATAAAACTAAGAATACTTTCGTAATATGCCTTTTAAATAAAATAAATTTGATATTTAATGTTTTTTTCTTTTTTTTTAACAAATGGACATCTACTGTCAGCCTGGCTAACTGTGAACTATATTATCTGCCAGTAATTGATATGGCATTATGACATTCACATTGAGAAGATGCAGCATAACTTGTAATACAGTGCAAGATTAGATGGTCAGACGTTTCTTGATAAGGTTATCATGAACATACAAGCTCCCAATCTCCCTCTTCCTATAGCTAGCTACTCCACTGATAAGTTAACTTGCTAAACACTAGCTATGCACTAGCCTAGACAGCTAGTTGACATCTGTCACACTCAGATAAAATATTTATCTTGACAGACAATCCGTTGAACTTGAAGATCTGAAGACTGAACTCGTGAACTGTTTTTTGATTCGTGGAGAAAGTATTTTGAGTATTTTAAATACAAAATTACTCCACTCTAAAGTATTTTGTTACAAATTACGTTAGATTTTTTTGTCAGCCCTATCAAATACAAATTACAAAATACTCAAAAGTAATTGAAATACGTATTTCAAATACAAGTAATAGAAATACTGCCGATCTCTGCCCACACGGCACAATAAAACTCTGGACCTACTGCATGATATGATATTTTCTCGCGGGCCGGATATAATTGTACAGATGGCCGCTGACAATTTAATGACGTCTCTCAATTTGTTGATCCTTACTAGGTTTTGAATCTGTATAATATATATCATATAATAATATTCAGTATAATATAAAACAAACACATAGCTACATATATAGATATATAGATATAAGCTATGATGAGTTTTCACTGTTAATTTACCATCTCAGTTAAATGTTGATGCCTCCGTGAACAAGTTAGGCAGATGAGACTGAGGACAACTATGTAGAAGAAAAGATGTTCACTTTGCCTAATATGTAGCTTGACAGAGTTCTCCATGTGTGTCCTGGTGTGTCATGTTTCCTTACTTCCTCATCCCTCACTCCCGTAACTGTCCATGCTGGATCTGTCCCTGTTGTTTTAAAAAGCTAAATAAGTTATTAGCATGACTGCATCCAGCTAGCCCAACCTGTCTGGTACAGCTAGAAGAGAAGCTTCGCATGTACTGCTTCCCTTTCCTGCTAGTCTGCTGTCTGATTGTGAGGTCAGGCTGATCTGGGATCAGCTCTTTGGCCTGCAGAATCTCCGCCAAAGTTCTCCTCTGAAGCGGGTCTTGGAGGAGTAGTGCTTGCGCTCGCCTGTAGAGACTTCTCCTGACGAGAACGCGCAGCTTGGGGCCAAACGACTTTGGCCCCAAGCTGAATCTATTTGAGGACGCTGATTGGCTAAGTTGTATGTCACTCATTTATATCTTTAATCAGCAATTGGCTAAACTGCTTCATAGACATTCTTTTGGGCCAAATTCGTTTGGCCCCAGTGGCGGCCCGTGCATTTTATACCTGGGCCTTAACTTCTGTCCTGCAGCTGAAACACAGCTACGGTTCTTATTTGTTTTGTGTAAAAGTGAAGCCAACACATATAGATACACTAACTGCAGAGAATACGCTGAGAGTGCGTCTCCTCTCTGCTCTGACTGCAGCGCAAGGCTTCTCTGAGACTACCCGCCCGCGTGTGCTTTGGAGCGGCGGAGGGGCTCACGGCAGCACCCGCTGCTCGTTCACGAAAGTCAAAACACCAGAAAAGTCTCCAACAACACCAGAAAAAGTCGCTAGATTTGTCGCTAGTAGCTTTTGACAAAAAAAAGTCGCCATGAGGGTTTGGAAAGGCGCCAGATTTAGCGAGCAAGTTGCCAACACTGGCACCGGCTATATATGTCCCCAGAGCAACAGTGGACGTAACAACAGTTCCTATCACATATAAAACCAAACAAAAATCTATTAAAAACAAGTTGTACAAATAATGATCTATAAACAAGCATCTTAAAGCTACTGCAGATGTAAAAACAAACGCATTTAACTTACCAGAGCTGTTGTTCACTATTTAAAGACAAAGTCGATCCTCCTTTCTTTGTTAATAAAGAGTTTAATCTCACGGTTGTTCAGTACATCCGTGTGTTTTAGTTCCAGTAAGAAGTCCTTCTCTATTCATGGACGCCAGTGAAGACAGTCGAGCCTCCCCAGTTGTATTTCTTGAATACATTTTAATGCGTTTGAGGTTGAAAATGTCCGCTCGACAGCGGCAGCAGATATTGGGATTGTCACCGCCCAACATGTCAGGCTAGCCCACTGACCAATCAGGCCAGCTAGCAGGCTCTGGCACGTCAAAGAATACGCCCAACATATTAAACTAAAGATCTGATTGGTTGAACACTATGACAATCAACAATGTCGTCCCCATTCACTTAAACTGCACATGGATTCACTTGTGAGTCTGCAGGCCTCGGGCCTCTCTTCTTACCTAGACACAGAGGTGAAATCTGATTGGATAAAAGCTCTACTTAAAACAAGCTGCACTGGAAGCAGAGCAACTGAGGAAGACAGTAGCTGTGCAATGAGAAAATAAGATAATGGGAAAAATATTTTGAAAAATTATAATACATTTAGTGTATTTAAGAAAAATTATTAAATTATGAAATAGCTATAACTTTGTGATTCTGTTTAGGCCAGCAGAGAAGGCTGTGCTGGCCCTGATGGCCCACCACTGGAAGTTTCAGGCTGGGAAGAGTTCAAAAGTGGATTTTGTGAAAGCAAACAGTTTCAGAGATTTTCTTCAAAAAAGTGGCTTAGGACAGTTGATTTCATAGTTTCATGTCACTTTCATGAATATCTGCTGCTTTCAGCACTTTACTGCCTAGAGATGCATTTTCACTTTTTATGCTCTTAAAAGACGTTTCAGGTTTGGAAGAGGCCAAAAGTGGATCTTGTGAAAGTAAACAGTTTAAAAGATTTTCTTCAAAAAAGTGGATTTTGTGAAAGTACACATAGTTTCAAAGAATTTCTTCAAAAAAGTGGATTTTGTGAAAGTAAACAGTTTCAAAGATTTTCTTCAAAAAAGTGGATTTTGTGAAAGTAGGTGTGGCACCCTGGACATTTTAATGGATATAATGTATGTGACCTAACATAGTGTAATGAATGTTTTTATTGGACAAGTAAATGCCATTAGTGATTGTAACCGTGGCGATTATTCAAGTACAGACACCATCAGTACAGTAATAAGTGTTTATGGAGTTATGAAAAAAAAAAAAGTAACAGCATTTTTATTTTTTATTTTATTAAGTAGGGGAGGGTGTGGCACCCTGGACATTTTAATGGCTAGTTATTTGCAGGATTGTTATTGTATTAGTTGTGTCATTACCTTGCCCCCTTATTATTATTTTGTGGTTATTATAATTTAAAACGCTTTTTGTGACTTATAAATTCACCTACTAAAATAGCTGCAGGGCGATGCTCATGTTTCGCCAATAGGTGGCAGTAGCGGGTTTTGGTTTGACTTGCGCTGTAATATTATTGTCAAAGACAAGCGAGCTAGACCAGCAACTGACAGTTGAGATCGTAGATGCTGACATTCATCTGATACTGTCTGGTTGTTATTCACAGGTGAGATAAGTACATAAGCGCCATATACATTTATATTGGGTTCGCTCGCTGTTGAGGTGCAGTGTTTTGATGTTTTAGAAAGTGTTTAGTGCTGAAACGTAGGGAAGGCTAACTAAGGCTAGCATCATTAGCTAAACGAGGCTATTCGCGCCATTGTAATGCCAGTGGCGTGGCCTGATGGTTGTATTGTTCATATGTAAGAATATACTGATACATGATGTGTACTGTGCCAACTATATAAAGACAAGCGAGCTAGACCAGAAACTGACAGTTGAGATCGTAGCTAGATGCTGACATTCATCTGATACTGTCTGGTTGTTATTCACAGAATAAACTCATCTGGAAAAAACTGAATGGGCATTCATAATCATTCAGTGTGTAACAATTTGGCAAGCTAGCCAGGAGGACTGTATTGGACAACAGAGAGATGCAGTTCCTTCTTGAGAGACAAACCTAGATAAACCGAGATCAGCACAAGGTAAAGATGGAGCAACTCCAGGATGAGATCAACGCAGCGTTGTGGACACTTGAGAAACCAGAACTCATCAAGGTGTGTCAGAATCTGAAGTGCAGTGAACCAACAGGGGAGGGATTTAGAGGACAGTCCCATTGGGCCCTGATTCGGCTAACAGAGAGCACTTTGGAGAAAATTGAAGAGGGTGTGTTCCGGCAGTTTATCAGTCATCTCCATCTATTCATACAGTCTTTACAAGAACATGTTATTGACAAAGCAGAAATACCTCAAACTGATCCTAGAGAAATAGAGAGACTGAAACAAGAGTATACACAGCTTCAACAGGCTCAGGCAGAGGCATGTCGTGTTCTAGAAGAGAAGATTGAAGCTTTGGGGACACAGTTTAGCACAACAGGGGTAAGAGAGAGGGAAGTCAAGCAGCTTGCAGCCCTCACAGCACCAGAAGTCATTCTGAGAAAAGATTTTCGGATCTGGGGTCAGATAGGTGAGGCCGAACAAAAGGACAAATTATCTTTCACTAGCCTATCAAATCGAGTCTGGGCTGAAGAAGGGCTACTCAGAGACTGAAATCATAGAGGCTGTGATTAAAGCAGTAAGCCCTGGCCTTCACCTTCGAGACTTGCTGGAAGTCAAGTGAGACCTCACACTTCTGCCATTAAGAACCATACTCACAGGACATGATAAAGTGGACTCATCATCTGATATGCTCCATAGACTCATGAACATATTCCAAGATACTAAAGGAATCTGCTCAAGGTTTTTTGTTCAGGACAATGGAGCTCAGAGAGAAACTGCTCTGGAAGTCTAGTGACGAGGATGAAGGGAAACAGTTCAACCCAGATTTAATCCAGCGTAAATTCCTGCACTCATTAGAGACTGGTTTGCTTGATGACGCAGTGAAGTTTGAGTTGAAACCTCACCATAGCAACCCCAGAGTCACAGATGAGGTTCTGATAGAAAAGATAAATGAGGCTGCCAGTCTTGAGTTAGAACGTCAAAACAAATTTAGGAGACACATTTCAGTTAATCCACCAAGAGTAAATGAGATACAATCCAACACCAGTCAGTTGCCTCTGAATAGTGAAAGAGAAATAGATGATGAAACACAGACGAAAGGGAGTGTGGCAGTCTCCACCAAGAAAAAACAAGGACAGGGTAAAGTACCTGATCCTGAAACTGTGAAGCTTATTGAAAGCCTCAAGGCTGATGTTCTCGAATTGAAGAAAATGTTTGATAGAACATTAGAAGCAACCAAGTCAAGGCCCAGTACACCATCACCAGCAGCAAGAATGGCTAGAGGATGCCAGGTATGCAGAGAGGCTCACATCGGTGACACATGTAGACACTGCTATCGCTGTGGGCAGGAAGGCCATCTTTCTCGTGGCTGTAGACAAAACAGATTCACACCGGGAATTGGGAGGGGGCTGCTGAGCCGGGACCCACAGTAGCCCACCCACTCTCTAGGTCCCAAGTAAATTCAGTTTCTCTGCAAAACACCCCCTCAACTTCACAAAACCCATCAAGTGATCACACAGACACTCTCTCTGCCACCCCACAGCCAGACAGCAGCAAATCCAGAAGTGACACATCTACTGGCTATGTGCCCTCAAAACGCCAAACCAAGCTCATCAGTCTCATCGGGAGAAGATGTATGGTCCAATGCCACCTAGACAATGTTCCAGTTGAGGCTCTGTGGGACACGGGAGCTCAGGCGAGTCTCATCAATAATGACTGGCGGAAACAACATCTTCCACACAGCAAAGTCAGGCCACTTTCTGAGCTTTTGTGAGAAGAACCACTAGTAGCACTAGCTGCAAATGGGAGTGAGATTCCATATGATGGATGGGTAGAGATAGAGTTTTATTTGGACTGTGACACTCACCCAGAAAAGATACTCCTAGTCCCCATGTTAGTATCCAGTGATCATAACGTTGCAGAACGTTATTGGATTCAATGTGATTGAAGAAGTAGTGGGTAAGTGGAACAAGTGGCAGCCAAAATCACACAACATACAGAAAATCAGCAGAATCTTCTCAGTGTCAGTGAAAACGGCCAAATCGATGCTAACATTACTACAAACACCAGAACCAAGCCAAAGTGTGGGGACAGTGCTGACAGGAAAGAGGGGGATACGCTTGGCTGCTGAACAGATAACCACAGCATATGTCCGTGCACATGTTGGAGACATGTGCGAAAGTTTCGCTCGCAAGAAACATCAGGGGGGGTCAGGAGCAAGATGCTGTGATTGGTCGCTTCCTACAATACAAAACCAGAGACTATCTGCCAAAAGGTCGCGCCCTGAAAACAGAACCATCTGATGTCAACATCTTGCTGAGACAATGGAGAAAACTGCATGTAAATAATGATGGAGTTCTTTACTGGAGAGCCAATGGCAGAGATCAGCTTGTCCTTCCCAAAGAGCAGGTATGGGAACGTCAATCAAGAGACTGTGAACCAGATCTACAGGATGTGGAAGCTGAGGAAGAACTGGAGCTGCAGACAACACATGATCATCACGACCCACAAGAGCAACAGAATGAGCAAACATCTGATGAAGAAGAACAACACGAACAAGAAGACAGAGACACAGAACTGGTGTCATCATCTCTGGCAATGAATAATCACCCTCAGAGAGAGGCGATGGCCAACGAGGCTGATGTATGATGCACTGGAACAACCTACTGTCAGACAAGTTGGTATGAACAATATCGAGTGTGCAACCCAGCACTTTGCATTCAGAGACTGTGGAGATCTTGGGCTTCCACAGAGGTACAGACAATCTGCTATAGACTATAACAAACTGATTAAGATAGAGGTTAAGGACAATTAGGATTCTAAAGGTGAAAAAAGGAAAACTTTTTTTCATTACTGAACAGTTACTTGAAGAACATACTTTAGTGTCACAAATGGAAATTGGAGTGTGACAAACACATGCTATGGTGTCTTAATGTGTAAACAATGGAAGAGTGGTAACAGACTAAAGTGTTGGCTGATTATTGAGTCTAGTTACAGTAGAGAATTCATCCTAGTGGGGTGAACAGGTTTATGAATCTTGAAGGTAAAATAACGGATACTCTCCACAAGACTAGGTATTGTGTATCAATTGAGCAGTACTAATTTATACTATGGGTTTAAATGTATGTAACCTAACATAGTGTAATGAATGTTTTTATTGGACAAGTAAATGCCATTAGTGATTGTAACCGTGGCAATTATTCAAGTACAGACACCATCAGTACAGTAATAAGTGTTTATGGAGTTATGAAAAAAAAAAAGTAACAGCATTTTTATTTTTTATTTTATTAAGTAGGGGAGGGTGTGGCACCCTGGAGATTTTAATGGCTAGTTATTTGCAGGATTGTTATTGTATTAGTTTGTGTCATTACCTTGCCCCCTTACTATTATTTTCTGGTTATTATAATTTAAAACGCTTTGTGTGACTTGTAAATTCACCTACTTTAACCTAAAATAGCTGCAGGGCGATGCATAGTTTCAAAGATTTTCTTCTACAAAGTGGATCTTGTGAAAGTAAACAGTTTAAAAGATTTTCTTCAAAAAAGTGGATTTTGTGAAAGTAAACATAGTTTCAAAGAATTTCTTCAGAAAAGTGGATTTTGTGAAAGTAAACAGTTTCAAAGATTTTCTTCAAAAAAGTGGATTTTGTGAAAGTAAACGTAGTTTCAAAGATTCTCTTCAAAAAATTGGCTCAGGACAGTTGATTTCACTGTTTTATGATGTTTTCAATAGAAATGTACCTGGTTTAAGTTACATTCTCAGCCTTTTATGCTCTTAAAAGACGTTTTAGGCTTGGAAGAGGCCAAAAGTGGATTTTGTGAAAGTAAACAGTTTCAAAGATTTTCTTCAAAAAAGTGAATTTTGTGAAAGTAAACATAGTTTCAAAGATTTTCTTCAAAAAAGTGACTCAGGGCAGTTGATTTCATGATGTTTTCATTAGAACCTGATGCTTACACACCTTTACTGGTTTAAGGTACATTCTCAGCCTTTTATGCTCTTAAAAGATGTTTCAGGGTGGGAAGAGGCCAAAAGTGGATATTGTGAAAGTAAACATAGTTTCAAAGATTTTCTTCAAAAAAGTGATTGTTGTCAAAATAAACAGTTTCAAAGATTTTCTTCAAAAAAAGTGGATTTTGTGAAAATAAACATAGTTTCAAAGATTTTCTTCAAAAAAGTGGATTTTGTGAAAGTAAACAGTTTCAAAGATTTTCTTCAAAAAAGTGGCTCAGGACAGTTGATTTCACTGTTTTATGATGTTTTCAATAGAAATGTACCTGTTAAATGTACCACCTATTATATGTTTACCATATAATAGAGTTAAAAGATTGGTCATGTTGTAAAATGTGCTTCAAATGTGTGTTTTGGCCTTTGAAGATAAAGGCTCCTCTATTCTGTCCTGCTATTGGATAATTATTGGTTAACTCCTTTAAGTGAGTTTTCAGTGCAAGTTAGGCTTTGATGGAGCAGGATGTGGAGCAACAATTTTTCTGACGGCAGATTATAGACTTTTTAGTTATAGCCAGCTTAAGTCAATGTTTTAGTACTCCAGTTATTACAAAAGGATTTTGTCTATTTTTTTACATAGAATAAAACTACTTTTAACTACGAGCTACGAGCCTCATCATTGGACAGCTAGCCAGAAAAGTTTAGCCTGCAAGAGCACGTAAATTGGACATGGTAATCTACGCGAGTCAGAACCCTTTACATCCTGCAAGAAGTGGCCAAGAAGGACGGTAAAATAAGCTGCCACTACAACAAGTGAATATTTAACAGCACATTGAATTTGGCTCTTACACACCGGCCCCTAATTGTTCTCAAGATTTAACATTTGAAACAATTACCTAACTTAAATTAAGAGAGCCATGTACTGTAAAGGAACATTCTCACAAAATAACGATATAAGAGCCGGAGGCAGATAACAGACTCCTCACTGTTGCTCAGTTTTTAGCACTGTTCGTCTTCCAAAAGCAGACACAGCTTAATGACCTTCCCCATGACCCAAGAATTTCTTGGAGCAGAGTCATCCACTCGAAGAACGATGTCTCCCAGAGTGAAGTTTCTTGATGCTCTTGACCATCTTTGCCGTTCCTGGAGCTGTGGCAAGTATTCCCTGGTCCAACTTTTCCAAAATATATCGGACGTATTTCCATTTCCATCGAGTGTAGAGCTCATCATGGTCGAATAGTCCAGGTGGTAATGCTGGTTTAGCCTTCATCAGTAAGAGATGATTTGGTGTCAAGGCTTCTAAATCGTTCACATCATTAGATACTCTTGTGATTGGTCGGCTGTTTACTATTGCCTCCACTTCACAAAGTACAGTCTGAAGACTTTCCTCATCCAGAACTTGTTCCTTAACTGTAGAATTTATAGCCTTTCTCACTGATCTGATGAGTCTTTCCCAAACTCCCCCATGGTGAGAGCCTGTCGGAGGGTTAAAGGTCCATTTGATTCCACGTTGATGAAGATAACCTTGAACCTTTGAGTGATTCATTTCATCAATAGCTGTTCTCAGCTCACGTTCCGTCCCAACGACGTTTGTCCCGTTATCTGAGCGGATCTCCATCACTTGTCCTCTCCTGGCAATGAATCGACATATAGCGTTGATACATGAGTTGGTGTCCAAGGAAGAAGCAACTTCAAGGTGCACTGCCCGGATGACTAGGCAAGTAAAGATTACTCCATATCTCTTAACCAAGCTTCTTCCTCGTTTTACCTCGAATGGTCCAAAATAGTCAAAAACAACTCTGGAAAAGGGTGGATCATCAGGACACACTCTATTCTGAGGAAGGTCTGCCATTTGTTGCTGTCCTGTGGACCCATGCAGTCGGCGACAGGTGACACATTCTGAGATGATTTTCCTAATTGCTGTGATGGCACTGAGAATCCAATACTTTTGGTGCACTTTAGAAAGCATGTGGTTCCTTCCAGCGTGCCCAATATCCTCGTGAATCTTGCGCAGGAGTATGTTGGTAACATGGTGGTCTTTGGGCAAGATGGCGGGCTGCTTACATTCTTCTGGCAAAGCAGCTCGACTGAGTCTTCCTCCAACACGCAAGACTCCATCCTGGAGCACAGGGTTTAGCTTAAGCAAATGACTGCTCTGTTTTACATTTTGCCCTTTGCTCAGAGATGAAATCTCTTCAGAAAATGTTGCCCTTTGAGAGAGTCTGACGATTTCAAGCTCAGACCTTGCAAGATCCTCAACTGAGCAGGAAGATCCTTTTAATTCTGCTTTGAATTTCTTTATGGCTGTGTTCACTTGTTGAACCTGCTGACTGTTATCCAAGTCGGATTGACTGAAGGCTGCATAAAGCTGTTTTCTCTTCTGTGAGAAAGTCAACAGTAAGGTTTTGAACTTCAGGAACCACGCCACTGTGTATCCTAGCTTTGTCCATGAGGAGAAATGGTTCATCAGTTGGCTGATTGTGTTTCTGTCCTCATCCACGTTCACAAGGTTTGCTTTTACTTTCTTTATCTCGGGATCATTTGACATAATCCTGTAGCCTTCAGGGCTTTTAGGCCACTCTTCTGTTGGTCCTTGGAGAAAGGCTGGGCCAGAGATCCATGTGTCGTTTTTCATGAAAGCCTCCACGCTTTGTCCTCTTGATGCACAATCTGCTATATTTGTGGCAGTGTTCACATATCTCCATTGATCTATGGTTGAGTGTTTCAGGATAGCAAAGATCCGATTAGCCACAAACGTACGGAATCTGGTGGTTTCATTTTGAAGATATCCAACCACAGCAGTGCTATCGGTCCTAAATACAGAATCGGATAACTCCAACTGTAGCTCTTTTCTCAGCAGCTTGTCCATTTTCACAGCGACTGTTGCTGCCGTCAGCTCCATCCGTGGGATGGTAGGTTGCTTTAAAGGCGCCACTCTGGCCTTCCCCATCATGAATGTGCAGTGAACTTGATTTCTCTCGTTCCTTAACAGTAAGTAGCTAGCCGTGCCGTAAGCTTCCTCACTTGCATCCGCAAAGTGGTGCAACTGTGCGTATGTAAGATTTCCAAATCCTGGTGGCTTGATAAACTTCCCAAGCTAAAGGACTTTGAAGTCCTTTAGATTGGGAAGTTTTGTCAACCAATCTGTCCACTGTTGTTTGACCTTTTCTGGTAAGTTGTCATCCCAGCCCACTTTCATCCGACTCAGTTCCTGAAGGATTTTCCTTGCTGGCAACACCACTGGTGCGAGAACTCCTAAGGGGTCATAGATTGAACTAACAACCGAAAGGAGACCTCTTCTGGTAAAAGGATAGTCTTTGACAGTAATCTTAAACTGAAAGGTATCTATGCCTATCCTTGGCATTATCAGTGCGGTCCTCTACTCCATGCTTGAAGGCCCTTATGCACAGATGGTAATCAAGCAGGTCTCCTTTAAAGATGGGAATGTCCAACGACGGCAAAGTCGATCCTTTTTGCTGCTTCATCAATAGCTCTGAGATATTAGCTTGCTGCTGCATAACACTGTACAATGTCTCCGCAACATTGCCACTGATTTCAGCGTTCCTGGGTGGCTGCACTGAACGACCATAATCGCTTGGCTGTGGGTTAGGAAGATGAACTGGACCAGTTTCCACATGGCTGCGATGCTCATGCCTTTCTCTTGATGCTAAGTTTTCTCTTACATTGTTTATTCCTTGCGTTGAATGTACTATCGACATGCGTCCAATGCCAAAATCTTCCAACACTTTAAGCTTAGCATCTGAAGTTGCTAAAGCAATGTTCAACTCCAACTCCTCTCTTTTAGCCTTTAATTCAGCTTCCTGCCTTTCCAATTCTTGTTTTCGTTTTAATGTGGCAGCCTTAGCTAGCAATGTAGCTCTCTCCACTTCTGCTTTAAGGGTTCAAACCAACAAAGCTGGTCATTCATATATTCCTCCTCAGTAAGGAACTGTTTCAAAGCATAGTTTTTCTCCTCAAAGTCTCTGAGTAACCCTTCATAGTCAACTCTGTTTTCATTTTATAGTGCTAACATCAGGATCCTCCTCCCGTAGTCACTCTATTTCCCTGTTTGCTCGTTAGCTGAACTAGCTTACTCCGTCTTTGCTGAAATAGCTTATTCCTTGTTTCATCTACAGCCTTCTCTGTCATTTTCACTTGCCTTTTCCCTATGACAAACTCTTCTTCTTCCATGATAGCGGTTCAATCAGGTTCCTTTTGCTTCACAGTAATACTGTTAATGGTTTTTGTGTTAATATAAGAGCAGTTAAAACAGACCAGTCAAATTTGACCGGGAACACTAAAGTTTCGGGGGAGAAACGAACACGACAGGAGGGTTTAGTAAGTTAGATCTCTTAAAATAGTTTGCCAACTGTCTAACATTAGCTATCGGCTCATATTAAGCTAGTTAGCTGAAGAACTGAGTTAGTGGTTAATGAGTCTGCTAGCTGATGTCGGATAGCTAACGTTAGCTAGCTTCTTTGTTTAACTGCCTGGGTTCTTAAATTATGTTCTGGCCATCATGATGAGCGTTATGTCTTGTCAAGTTAGTTGATGTTAGCATTTGTGATCTAGCAAACACTCAGTTGGTCAAGTCTAGCTACCTATCATTGTTATATTTAATTCATTGTTCCGTCAGAAGTGGCACGAAAGTGCGTAACGTTAACGTCAGTGTGTACGTGTTGAGGTATACGATAGAGAGAGTTAGATGTGCTTAGAGCAGACAGGTGTTAGCGATGTGCAGAGGAAAAGTAAGTGATTAAGCTTACGTGGTTATGTGGCGGTTCACGGTGTGGGTTTAAGAGTGGATAAGAGACTCAGGCGCAGACTAAAACACAGGACACAAGGTGAGGTGAAAAACAAGGCTCTTTACTGGGCACTTAGACAAAAACAGAAACCAAAATCTACTCCAACCGGGAGTGAGGAAAATCCAGACTGAAAATAAAAAGCAAAGTCACAAAAAAGGGCTTGGACACAAAAAGGCAGTCACAAACCGTGGAACGCAGAGGGTCAACATGAGAGATGACCACAGGAGAGCAAAGAGTCCACGGGGAGGAAAAAGTCAAATGATAATCCAGCAACTGGAACAGGGCAAGCAGGGGAGTATAAGTATGTGAGGGGTGATGAGCGGATTGCCGGCAGGTGAGTGGAAATGAGTGGGGTTTGCAGAGGAAAAAACCAGGGGCAAGTGATTTGGCACAGGTGGAGAGAATGAGCATGATCAGGAGCGAGAGACACACACACACACACACACACACACATAGCAAAACCCAACCGTGACAGGTTAAGCGGTAACGTTATTAAATGTAAAGTTTGGGTTAACTGTGTTTGATTAGTTAAAGAAATTAAGTGTGCCATTAACCTACATGGAACTAATATTAGCTAGCTGTTTATAATTGGCTTGAACAGGGACTAGAACAGGTTCTTTAATCACAGTTGACTTTGTAGCAGGGCTTTCCCTGCCGTTATATGGCTATAGGGCGAAGGACCTTTCTGCATATGAATATAAAATCAATGTGGAGAGCTTCAAGGCTGTGAAAGTCCTCGCAACCACATTTAAGGATGATAGATGGTAAAGAATTGAAAATGAAAATTGACAGTGTCCAAAGCACAAACCAATTTCTGGAAAAGACGAGCGAATTGGGATTTGTCCTTGAAAGGACTTTAAAATTTAACACAGATTTCCAAGAGTTTACCGATGTTGATAGTAGTGTACAGATAAGGAACCGTGACAGATTCCAAGTGCCCATTTTCAACCTGTTACAAGAGAAGTCTGTCTAACTCGGGTACATTTTCATTTATATTTTTTGGGGTTATGTGTACATCTTGTCAAAGTTTGTTCCAAAGAATCTCATGGAATTTAGTCTAATTTTCGGCTTTGCTCTTAGTTTCTTTTGTCCACAGAATGCCGTGTGGTAATCACATATTTACCTCCCATGCCAGATTTCACAACTGCCCTGGTTTTTGAGTATCAGGTGGAAGCAGCCACAACATATACAAAGGTTTTGTTAAAAATTCTTATGTACATCACGTTTCCTCGCATTACCTGCATTTCTACATTAAAGTCTGCTTGTAGCATTGACCAGGTAAAAATCACCGTACTTGCATTTAGGTGGCATTTGCCGACAATACAAGAATAGGACTTCTTACAATCAGCATCTATTTGATTTTGCTGTAAAAACAGTTTGCCCAATTATTATCTAAAAAGAGTTTGATCGTTGTATTACCTCGTTAATATGACCTGAAAAGACTGATGAGCTTGGTGGTTAACTAAATATTAACTTCCATTTGGTTGCTTTTCAGGGTTAATCCAGCAAATGCAGTGCCAAGGTCAAGAAAATAATGGAAAGTGGAAGACCCGTAAAGCGCAAGACATCAGATATGAACCAATGTGTCAAATCCTTCATGAGGGACTTCACTGCATTTGACTGGCAAAATAACCAGATGGAGGTGAGGCTCTTATAATAACGTGGCCTTTAATTAAAGAGTTCCCTCTTGTGGTATTTGTCCATGAAGGTTTGGTTTATATTTGTCAAAGTTTTGAAATATTAGTCAATGTAATGTCAATTTCAAACTTCATAGCAGTAGGACCTGGGAATATTTTTGAACTGTGTGCAGGTACAGTAGATGTCTCTGTTTTCTGCCCTTCTAGTCACAAAAAATTACCAATATGGTATGAACGCAATCTGGCATTCAACAAAAACAATATCAAATGGACGTAAAACTTTTAGTGCTAATATATCACTTCAGATAGGAGGAGACGACAGGAATTTCCATCAACTCTCATGGTACTGATCCACAGAAACTAAACGGACATGACATTCCACGGGATGGGGCTATGCTGCAAATTGCTTTCACAATAAATCCCTCTTGTTTTTCACATGCAGTCTAGTCTTGAAGAATTGAGTAACAACAATATGATTTAGTAGAACAAATTACATTTAACTGATCTATTCAGGTCTGATGTTGACCATCTGGGGTAGGATTGAAATTGCAAGTTTTCTTCCAAGTGTGGTTCTGAAAATACACAAGTTGATTCCAAAATCAAAAGATTTCAAAATGATGGCCATACAGTTTTTTAACCACGTATTTTGTATGTATATGTAGACATTATACCTAGCCCTAAAAAAAAACTAAAACTAGTCATTTCTGACAAACTGAAACTAAGCTAGAACCAGAAAATACTCTGAATGCTAACTAAAACTATGAAATTGAAAAGTCAAAACTAATATAAAATATACTTAATTAAAAAACTAAAAACTATTGCAACCTTGCTCCACACAGAACAGAAATAATTTGTGAATAAAAGATAACACTTTTCGTTGCAGATGAGCGTGGAAAAAGGAACTGTATCTGATCATTTAGACCAATTTTATGAAGTAATTTGAATACATGTTAAAAAAAAATATATATATATATACACATGTATATTGTCTAATGGCATAGAATTTAATGGAGTATTGTGTAAGACTAAAAGGTTTATATTGTATCTGCTAGATTTCCCAGCATGCAACTGTAGCACCCCAACACTCTATAGAGCAGGGGTGGGCAAACTTTTTCAGCGGAGGTGACGGCCACGGCGGTGAAATCCTCACCAGGAACACACCAACAGTCTGTCTCGGTCCACGATCGCGTCCTCCCGTCCAGTGACTCAGCAACTTGTAGTTTATCCAGCAAAACTTGTACAAAAACTCTCCGAACAGTCTATTGAGACTAACAAACAATGTACCGTGCTGTCTAACAGCTAAACAGTTTTATTCTGTAACCTAAACATTTAAAACAAAACTATCGACCCTCACATTTCTCTGGCGTTCTTTATATATCCCCTCTCTTCTCTCTCATCCCTTCTTCACGGTTCCCCTTTCTTCCCGCTTCTTTTCCGTTCTTTCTCTTAACCCCGCCCTCTCTTTCACCAACGACCAATTAACGTAGGTGGGGCTGAATGACACCCACAGCAACCAATCAAAACACATTGCTCAAACTGAAAACACTATCAGTGGGTTTTTCCTTTTTATCTCTGGTTTAACCCATGGTTTGCCGTTAATATTGTTTTAAGTTGTTTTCTTCAAAACCTAACTTATTAAGCCCAGGGCTACACTCTCCCTCTTCTAAAATATTTGATGTCCTCATCAAACTACAAGGTTTAGAGAAACATAATCTGTTCATACGGACTACAGGGATTGAAACTAAAACACTCTGGACACAATGTCATAGGGGCACCACCATTTTGTGTTCCACCAAACCTTGCGTGAGGTCTCCCCCAGGCCACCACAGGAACCTAAGAAGGTCAGAATCCTCTTCGGCCACCTTGACTTGGTGGAACATCGACTCCACATCTGCCATAAGTGCTACCGGTTCTTGTCTGAATCGTATTATGACACCTTCTTGTCTTGTCAGTCTTGTGACTGCTGGTTAAGTCTGGTCGCTGTAGAAGTTGTTGATTTCACTGTTTCATTATGTTTTCATTAGAATCTGATGCTTACACACCTTTACTGGTTTAAAGGTACATTCTCAGCTTTTTATGCTCTAAAAAGACGTGTCAGGCCTGGAAGAGGCCGAAAGTGAATATTGTGAAAGTAAACATAGTTTCAAAGATTTTCTTCAAAAAAGTGGATTTTGTGAAATTAAACAGTTTCAAAGATTTCTTTCAAAAAAGTGGATTTTGTGAAAGTAAACAGTTTCAAAGAAGACATTTTGGTGACCTCGCCTGACCTCTAAAACCTCTAATTTTGTTCTGCTTCATTTTATCAAAGTCAAAATTTGCAGAGAGACAGTTCACATGTGCTATGATTTGGGAGAGGTTTAAACTTTCAGATGCATCACTCAAAAGAGATAATCAGCGCTTTTTTTTTCAGGCAAACCTGAAACTTTTCAATTTGAGCTGTGTGCCATCTTCATTTACTCCTAACCAGTAACATATACACTGATATTTACACATCTGAACAAATCTCACAAGTGTTACCTTTATTATAACATCAAAATTATTCAAATAGACCTTGTAGTTCCAGAAATACACTCTTTTTAGTATGAGTATGCAATTTTTGAGCAGAGGCCTACACATCTTGATATACACAGGATGCTAATATTGGTATTGCGTATAGTTTCTTTTTGTGTAACTTTTTCCAACTAATTTCAGCCCACACGGACACTGCTGATGAACACCCAACGTCTTCTGTTTCTGGGAACTCCTCTCCCCCTCCACCAATTGATTCTGCTGAGTGGTCATCAAATCTGTCTGACCAAGTAAGGACTGACTTGGTTTGCAGGTGTCCTGCACAGGTAGAGAGAGAATTCCCCAAGTCCCATTTAAATAGAAGCTTTCATACCATTACATCCTTAGAAACAACACAAATTGAGAGAAGTAATATGTAATTGGTTGACATACTCAAAGCAGAATGATGCAGTCTACTGCTTTTGCTGGAAGTTGCTTTCAAAGAAGTCCTCAAAACTCACCACAGAGGCACAGAATGACTGGGTCAATATCGGTGCAATATTAAAGTCTAATGGCATGGAGGAATTTGAACTTTGACTTAAAATGGGGTTAACAATTGACTAGACGGAGATGGCTCTCTTGGAAGCAGAACAGAATCGATGGAAAGAGATGCTCGCTTGTTTGATCGCCATAATTCAGTCATTAGCAGAGAGGAACCTTGCACTGAGAGGATCAGTAGACACCATCAACAACCCAACATTTTTCTGAAAGAGGTAGAAAATTACACTACCTGCTTAGATAAAATGAACTCATTGCCTTGTATTACTGGGGAAATACTTAGCTCTATGGTGACTGAAATAAAACACAAAGTATTTTGCAATTATTTTAGACTGCACCCCAGGCATCAGCCACCAAGACCAAATGTCAACTGTTCTCAGAATTGTCAGCCTGACAAAACCCCCAGAGATTAAAGAGCACTTTATTGGGTTCCGACATGCCCCTGACTCCACTGGCCTTGGCTTGTCTTCAGTGATATTGAAAAGCTGGAGAAGATGGGCATCAGTTTTCAATTGATGGCCTTGATTGATGACACGCCCCTCTCAGTTGATACCACGCCCCCCACGTTAGATCAGGGTCAAAAGTCTGAACTGAAAAAAAGATTTGAAACTGAAAAAAAAACAGATTTGAATCTGAAAATATAAAATCTGAAACTGAAAAATATAAGAACTCAAATATCAAAATATATATGAAAGTGAAAAATGAAAAAAAAAAATGTATTCGAAAAAATTCCAGAACTGAATCAAAATTATATTCAACCCAAAAAAACTTTTCATTCACTTATTTTTATTTTGAATACATTGCTGTATTTTTCAATGTGCAAGACCACAACTTGAACTTTCAGGTTCAAAATTTTTTTTCAAATGAACAAAACTTTTGACCTGGATTTAGCTCCATATTGACTGAGGTCAGAGACAAGGCAAATTATCCTACTCTGTTTGATATCTGTGACTGATGTATTAAAGAAATGGAGGTAACATTGGAGGTAAACATTTAATGTTGTAGTTGACACCGCCATCCAGTCTTTGGAGAATCGTTTCACGTTACTGAAGGGTGTAATGGACACATTTGGTGTCACTCAGAGTGCACTGTGAGCTACTTGGGAGCACACTCACTAATGGATAGGACTGAAACAGAAATCCCTGGCTGGAAATTTGTGGTTTGTGGTTTTGGTTTAAATTAAATTAATTTAATCTGTTAAAGATTCTTTCTTGATGATATGTTAGGGTTAATGTTAAAATCACCCATAATAATGACCTCTTCATTGAAATTACATTATTTTAATAGTTTCTCAAATTCCTCATGGAAACTAATATTGGAAGAGGGAGGCTGATAAATTAAATAAGTGAGAATGACATTTATGGTGATAAAATTGTATCTAGACCTATGCATTCCAATTCTTTACTGACAGTCCACTGGATTTCATTACACCGGATATTATCTCTCACAAAGATCATGACTCTGCCACCCTTTGAGCCTACCCTATCGCTCCTGTATATGTTAAAACCTGGCACTTTGCTGCTGATGGGTCATTTTTGTGAAGTCTCTAGATTGGAGTCAAGCAAAATATGATGGACTTGATCAGTTTTAGATGGAATACTTCTTATGTTCAGATGCCCACCTAAGAGACCTTTTTAGCTTAACTTTAGGATCCCACCTGTTGTTGAATAATTGACAGTCCGGAAGACATCCCACTTCCTGTTCTTTGAGATCGCGGGATTTACCAGTTTACATTTTGAGTATTCTTTTCGATTACACATGGACTACCTGAACAGATGTCAACAATGGTCGTACAACTCTGTGGCTCAGTCAGTGCAGTGACTACCTCGCTTCTTGATAATGTTGAGACAACCCCTGCGGTGCTCCTGGCTGTCACTCTGGCTTCAAGGCTCACTTTCCAATGCCGGTTGTCCGCCCAGGGCATGCTGCGGCTTGGCCTGCTGTCATCTGTAAAACCCTGTCTGGAAAGCTGGTGGTGGCCCGCAGGCCGCTGCACCAGCCGCACCATTTCATGGGGGAAGGATTATGTAACCAAACCAAAACAAATCAAAGGCAGTGAGTGCATGTGTGTGTGTGTGATTGCGTGAGATACACAGACAAAATGGCGTTCTGGGTTAAAAACGGTGCCTGAGGCCGCATGGCCTACAAAATAAAATTATTGAAAACTACAGAGATGGCAGAAAACTACAGAGATGGCCGCCTATTCTGGGATACCAGGCAGTTTTATTGTGCTTATGCTTACTAGTTATTTTATTATAGTTTGTTTTAACTATGTTTTAACTCTGTTTTTTGCTATGTTTTTTACTATGTACTGGCTCTATGGCACTCTGAGATTTTTTTGAAATGTGAAAAGTGTGTTACAAATAAAATGCATTATTATTATTATTATTATAGTTCTGGCCATTGGATTAAGGATGGTAACCAGAGAAGAGACGGATGGTGGCACCTAGCAAGAAGCAGAACGCCTTCCAAAACTGGGACACAAGCAAGCAACTGTTGTCCCCTCTTCCCTGTACTGCGTACCAGGATGGAATCTTTTAATGGTATGGAGTACTTGACTGTACCAGCCTACTTTCACGCCTGCCTGTTTCTTCCCTCACATCTCATTGCTTCTACTTTCCTTTGAAAACCCATCCTTTTCTGTCTTCCTCCCATTGCTTCTGCAACCTTTCCTTCAACCTATGTTTAATATTAATCTCTTTTTTCTTTCTGTTTTACTAAAGCTGACAGCAACATTAGTGAAGTTATTTTTTGCAGCCTTTTTATCAACTTTATCTGCCATTTCATCTCCTTTGACACCAATGTGTGCTGGTTCCCATAAAAATACTACTGTCAGACCCATCATTTGGATTCTGTATAATGTTTGTTGTATTTCAATCAGAATGTCTGGTCTACTGTCTAAAAGGCTTTCTTGTTATTTGGCTAATGATTAACTTGAATCTGAACTTAAACAGATGATTGCTCTTAATGATCTTGTGTCCTCTATCCCTTTGATGTCCTTGATGAGAGAGTGCAGTCGCTTTGCTGCTTGCTCTTGCCTCTGCTTGCCTCTGCTTGCATTTTCTTGCATTTTCTTGCTTCAATTTGCCAGATATATCACATATATCTTGCCAGATATATCACATATATCACTCTTCAACGTTTGAGTGAAGACAAATCCAGAAAGTCGTCGAGCCATTTGGATTGTGGACTGGGCCTGAGAATCTGATTGTTGGTGACTATGCTGTAAAAGATGTCAGAACACTGTGCAGCAAGAATACCAAAATACTCTGCTTTCCGAAAGATATGGTCTCTAACATGAGAGACAAAATCCTGGACATCGTGGTTGACTATCCCACGGTGAAAAACATCATCGTGCATACAGGAAGCTGTGATATTGTGAAACAACAGTCTGAAGTTCTGAAGCGAGACTTTATTGATCTGTTAAACACAGTCAGCTCTGTCAAGTCTGATGTGTTTAGCAGTGGTCTCTTCCACCAGTCAGAGGAGGAGATGAAGGATTCAGCAGGCTGTTTGCACTGAACGAATGGCTGTCAACTGCATGTACTGACCATTCAGTACATTTTATCAACAATTTCTACCTTTTCTGGGAGCACAGACATCTTTTTACGGCACATGGAGTTTGCTTGAACAAGTCAGGGGTAAAACTGTTTACCTCTAACCTATTTTTCTCCCTGCGTCATTCGTCTGTTCCTACTGCCAAGGACAAGACACAAGAGGAGTCTAAACAAGAGATAACCACACAGCATCGCCATGGAGACCTTACAGGAAGGATGCCCCCGCCTAGCGACAGCCAAAAGGAGGAGTCTCCAACCTCATCATCAGGGACCGCCTCTGATCTCCCACTTTCCCCACCCTTCCGAGACGAGGAGTCTTTACCTCCCTCCCCAGCACCTACTTCCACCCCCCAGACTCCATCCAGGTCCCTTTCCTCTCTCACACTCTCCCCATCCTCCCCCCACCTGGAGTTCACTGACCACATGAAAGAGCTGGTCATTGCTGGAACTAAACACACTCCTCGCCCCACTCCTCGATGTACAGCTCCAGCCCCACCCCCGAAACTGGCTCCAAGTCCTCAGCCAGTTTTGACACAATTGGCGAAGTTAAAGTGCCCTGCCCTTCCCCCACCTCCACTACGGCTCCACAACCATCCTCTGACTCCCCTACCTGATAAAGGCAATAATTGATATCTTCTGGGTCCAGGCTACAAGGCTAATGACACCAATGACTCTCTCCAGGAAAAGTCGGGGCCCTGTATGCAGCTAGCCTTCTCAATTCCTGTCCTGCAAGTTTATAGAAAAAGAAAGGTGAGGCTGCGAAGAAACAATAGTAAACCTGCAAACTTATCAAACTTAACATACATTCCTCGTCAGCCTGTCCAAATAAATTGGGCAAAGAAAGCTTTAACCACATTAAACTTAGCTTTATTAAATGTCAGGTCTCTGTCAGGAAAAACGTTTTTAATCAATGATTTTATTGTTAGGAACAAACTGGACATTTTGTTTTTAACTGAAACATGGTTAAACCAAGATAACAGTGCAGCTGTTCTTATTGAATCAACACCTCACAACTTCAGTTTCATGAGTGAAACAAGAGCACTTAAGAAAGGAGGTGGAGTTGCTATTTTATTTAATGATTCTCTTCAATGCAAGCAGATGTCCTTTGGTCATTTTAGTTCTTTTGAATATGTGGCTCTGAATTCCACTCAAGCTTTATTCCTAAACATTTACAGACCGCCTAAATACTGTGCAACCTTCTTTGATGAGTTTACTGAACTGCTGTCTATAATCTGTATTGATTTTGACTGTGTTGTTATTGTTGGCGATTTTAATATCCATGTTGATAATCCCCAGGACAGAGGATCTATAGAACTATGTGGTGTCCTTGATAACTATGATCTGACTCAGCATGTGACAGGATCCACACACAACAGGGGGCACACTCTGGACCTAATCATCACCAAAGGTGTAAACATTTCCATGGTCGCTGTGACTAATGTTGCACTCTCTGATCATTTCTGAGAGTCCTTGCACACAAATGTCCAAACCGAGGTTGTGACGAAGCGTTACATCTCTGAAAACACCAGTGAACTATTTATTCAGAAGTTCTCCTCCACACCAGCCCTCTCTTGCATCTCAGTCAATGAGCTTGTAGATGGCTTCAATTCTAAAGTTAAAAATATTATTGATGCCATTGCTTCCACTAAAGTGAAGGTTGTCTCGAGTAAGCAAAGATCTCCTTGGAGAAATGCTACGCTGGTCAAAATAGAGAAACGAGAGTGTCGGAAAGCTGAGCGCAGGTGGCGAAAAACTAATCTCCATGTTCACTGTGACATCTATAAAGAGAGACTTCGCAATTATAATTTGGAACTTAGAAATGCAAGGCAGTCCTTCTTCTCTTACATCATAACCAAAAACAATAACAATACACGCACCATATTTGCTACCGTCGACAGGCTAACAAACCCTCCAGTGTCGGTAGCTGCTGAGCTCCAATTCACCTGGGCATGCAATCAATTTGCCTCCTAATTCAGAAAATTAGACAAGCAGTCAGTGCCTCCACACCAACCACAGGATATGTGGTGTCCCCTTCTCTGAATAACATCCATTCAAATATCATGACACAATTTCATTCAATCGACCGTAGAAGCCTAGAAGACATTATACAACATCTGAAGTCATCCTCCTGCTGCTTGGATATTCTACCAACACACTTTTTCAAAAATATTTCAAACTGCATGACCACTGATCTTTTACAAATTGTAAACACATCCCTTCTTTCAGGTGTCTTCCCACAACCCCTAAAAACTGCAGTTATTAAACCGCTCCTAAAGAAGGCTAATTTAGACTCCGCAACAATGAAAACTTATAAGCCAATATCAAACCTCCCATTTTTAAGTAAAATAATTGAAAAAGCGGTTTTCCAACAGCTGAACAACTTCTTGGCCGTAAATAACTGCTTTGATGTCTTCCAGTCAGGCTTTCGACAGCACCACAGTACTGAAACTGCTCTTGTTAAGGTTTTCAACGACATCCACTTAAACACAGACAATGGCAGAATTTCAGTCTTAGTATTACTAGATCTCAGTGCTGCATTCGACACGGTCGACCATGACATACTACTAGAAAGACTAAAAATCTGGGTGGGACTTTCTGGCACAGCACTTAACTGGTTTGAATCCTACTTTGTGTCTGTAGCTAATTACACATCAGACCTGACTAAAATGACATGTGGTGTTCCCCAAGGTTCAATACTGGGACCTCTTCTGTTCAAAATCTACATGCTTCCATTAGCTCAGATTATGGAAAACAACAAAGTGTGTTATCATAATTATGCAGACGACACACAAATCTACATAACTATATCACCAGGGGACTATAATCCCATACAAGGGCTGGGTAACTGCATTGAACAAATCAACAACTGGATGTGCCAGAATTTTCTTCAATTAAACAAAGATAAAACAGAAGTAATTGTTTTTGGTACCAAGGACGAATGATTGAAAATCACCGCTCAGCTTCAATCACTGATGTTAAAACCCACAAACCAAGCCAGAAATCTAGGTGTAGTTATGGATTCAGACCTCAACTTGAACAGCCATATCAAGACAATTACAAAATCAGCCTAGTATCACCTGAAGAATATATCAAGGATTAGAGGATTTATGTCTCAACAGGATTTGGAAAAACTTGTCCATGCATTCATCTTCAGCAGACTGGACTACTGTAACGGTGTGTTTACAGGTCTCTGTAAAAAGTCTGTCAGAAAGCTGCAGCTGATTCAGAACGCTGCAGCTCGAGTCCTCACTAAGACCAGGAGGGTGGATCACATCACTCCAGTTCTGAGGTCTTTGCACTGGCTTCCTGTCCAACAAAGAATTGACTTTAAAATCCTGCTGTTGGTTTATAAAGCACTGAATGGTTTAGGGCCAAAATACATCTCTGATCTGCTGCTACCTTATGAACCATCCCGACCCCTTAGGTCGTCTGGGACTGGTCTACTTTCTGTTCCCAGAGTCAGAACTAAACATGGAGAAGCAGCGTTCAGTTTTTCTGCTCCACATATCTGGAACAAAGTCCCAGAAAGCTGCAGGTCTGCTGAGACCCTCAGCTCCTTTAAATCAAGATCGAAGACTTGTCTGTTTGCTGCTGCCTTTAATTGAACCACATTCAATTAATATATTAATCAATTTCCAAATACTGCTGATTGAAAACACGAAATTTAGTGATGTTACGTTACGATGTCTGAAAAGTCCTGGTAAACCGATAAAAAGTGTAAGCATCATTGAAATACCTCAGGGAGGCCGGGTTAGAGTCCCGAGACGGGGTTGGAGTCCCGCGTCGAGACGGGGTTAGAGTCCCGCGTCCAATTGTCCGGGTTAGAGTCCCGAGGCGGGGTTGGAGTCCCACGCTAAATAAGACCTCAGGGAGGCCGGGTTAGAGTCCCGAGACCAGGTTGGAGTCCCGCGTCTAGACGGGGTTAGAGTCCCGCGTCCAATTGTCCGGGTTAGAGTCCCGAGGTGGGGTTGGAGTCCCACGCTAAATAAGACCTCAGGGAGGCCGGGTTAGAGTCCCGCAATGTGATAAAACTGTATTGATAAAACACAACTTTTTTTTTGTTTTAATAACTGTTTTTATTGTTTCAATGTATGTTTTAAATCTCCTTTACTTTTGCCTTTTATGTGAAGCACTTTGAATTACCTTGTTCAAATGTGCTATACAAATAAACTTGCCTTGCCTTGTAGTGCTAACATTATTGCCAGCAATTCTGTACACTGTACATTATCCTTTTGTGATAATTTTCCCTATTTTGACATGGAATTCTGGAACAATAAATGCTACTCCTGCCTTCTAAACTAAACTCTTCAATGCATCTGTGAAAATCTTGACATAACCGTGGTAACCGTTAAAATAATATCATGTGCCTGTATTGTATGCAAATTGAAAATAATCCCATCTACCCTTGTTCTTCTGTTTTTTGTAATTTTTTATTTTTGGACAGTAGCTTAGGTTACACCATGGCGTATGGCGTCCACAGTTTTTCAAAAATGGGTAACTTTGTACAATTTGGGAGACTGTACACTGTAATGGGAAATTATGTTATAAGTATAATGTTATGTTTTAAAACATGTACCACTGAAAGTGATGAACACAGACAGACACAAAACAGTAGTCCTGCAGAAGTAGTTAATCAATTTATGAACCTGAGGCTCTGTGTGACCAAGCTGTGAACCTGAAGGCTCTGTGTGACCGAGTTGTAAACCTGAAGCTTACGTGTGTTCAAAACTATGCAGTAGAGAGGGGCTTGTTGTAAATCATGATAACTGTGACTGGTTCCCAGCGAATACACCTGAATAATGAGCAGAAGCTTTTGCACCTGTTTCCCCGGGGCTCCTCATCTCCTGTGTATAATTTACGGGAGAAAGAGGACCTCTCTGTGTATAAAAGGTGGTGAATTCTGTAGTTCGGAGAAGTCTTTTCAACATGCTGCAGGATACGTATGGTGTTGGAATAACTTCCCTTGCAAGAAAATAAACGGAGAAAAGGACAACTTTGAATCTTCTGAAGACTTTGTTATTATTAATTTGTGAACAAAACTATCTTCTCTCGATTAACCTAGAAATATTCTACAACAATTTGGGGGCTCGTCCCGGATGGTTTTGAAGCTCCGTCGGGACTCCGAGGTCGCGGTAACTGATCAATTCGGGATCCATCAACGGGATCCTGCCCTATACCTCGCCAGAAAAACAGAGAGAAGGGACCAGCGACTAGTGGAGACCCGATTGACTTCACAGCGATCCAGAAAAAGGAATAATTTCTCCATATCGGTAAGAAGTTGAAATTCCAAATTGAATCATTGATTTTATAAAAAATGGTGTGAGTCTATCAGACGTAACTCCTGAATTATGAGATATCGTAAGACAAACTGAAAATTTAAATCAGAGTTGTCTATGCATCTGGTCTTGGTGTATGATAATTTGTCTTTTTCTACTTTTGTGGGTTTTATTTTGAATAAGGTTGTTTTATTAAAAATAACATATTTCTGTGTATAACGTCATTATGAGTCTTTACTAAGGAAGAAAGGAATCATGATATAACGATTGCACTTGGATGAATATTGTGTTTATCTGAGATCATATTATTTTGCTCCTTGACCGACACGGGAGATGGGAATAAGAAATACGGCACCCTTTCAGTGTTGCCAACTCCTCGGTAAGGAAAGTAGCTATTGGCTGTCCTAAAAGTCGCTAGAAGTCGCTAAATGACGTCATCGACTAATTTGCATAATTGTAATGAGCGCTGTAGGAGAGAGGCGGGAACAGCGGCGGCTTTGCGCATGCGCGATTCATTTGCAGTCTGGACACGGAGAGCGTGGGTCTCCTCTTTCTGCAGCTGGGACTGCTGCGCGAGGGGCTTTCACGTCAGAGTCAAAACACCAGAAAAGTCTCCGACAACGGCAGAAAAAGTAGCTAGATTTGTCGCTAGTAGCTTTTGACAAAAAAAGTCGCCATGAGGGTTTGGAAAGTCGCCAGATTTAGCGAGAAAGTCGCCAAGTTGGCAACACTGCACCCTCTGTGTTCGTATTTATCAAGATCCTTGACCGTAGGAAGATAGGGATGGGAGATACGAATTAACGATTGAACTCGAATTAAATTGACTTTCGAGATCGTATTTTTCTTAAGCCCTTGACCTCAGTAATATTGGTGGATAATGCCGATAGGTTTTCATTTGATTTTTCCAGTAACAAAGAAATCAAAGGTTGGTGGATAATGCCGACAGGTTTTCACGAGGATTTTACCAGGAGAAAAAACAGGAGAAAAATAAATCTACGACTGTATTTAAGATAAAATAAGTACTTACCACGCCTGAAAGATGGGTGGCACACAGAGTAAAGACAAAGGTCCCTCGGGACCCATTATGCGACAGAAATATGGGGAGGATTCTGTAGAATATCTCTCGTCATGGAGTCAAAAGTTTGGGTTTCCTGCAAATGGATCTCTCAGTAAGACAACTTGTTGAACTTAGAAAAAAGTTAGAAAAGAAAGAAAAAGATTGGCGAGAAGACAGTCAAAGTCACAGATTTAGAAAACATAGAGAAAAATAAAAAGTGTCTGGTTCAATGGGAAACAGAATGTGAATATCGGGAAACGAAAAAATTGCAGAAACAATTGACATGTGTAAAAACAGAGGTGCCAGAGAAAGAAAAAGATCCAAACACCACACTCAGCCCACATAACCCATTCTCTCCTTCTCTGTATCCGAGTCTGACAGGCACCAGCGGGCCTCTCCTCGACACATGTCCACCACCTCCACCACCATACCAGCCACCAGTAAATCTGTGGCCAAGCAGCGGCTGTAGCGGAGCTACGCAGAGCAGAAGGAGCACAGACAAGACAGCTGCAGCAAGCTGCTGATGCAGCGGTTGCAGCTCACCATGCTCTCCAGCAAAACCCCTCCACACCCGCAGCGGGCCCATCAGCCCCCTCCACTTCAAACCCTTTTCCCTCAAACTCCTCCACCCCCACCTCTGGCCTGTTGAGCTACTTGACCAACTATCTCGCCCCTCCTTCCCCCTTCCCTGGTTCCTCCTCCCCCTCGACATCGGGTCTGAGCCAGCCTGATTTCAGTCCATCAGACAATGATGTCTCCCAAACCTACACCGCTCCGATGATCCAGTTAGTGGGACATACAGGTCCAACATTAGTTCATCGACCATGGACTAACAGTGTTCGAACAGAACAGCGGTATCACTCGACCCGTGGTTTTGGGTGACGTACCAGGTGTGTGGGAAACACACATGAAAAATGCTTTTGTCAATGGACTGTTGCCTGACATCAAACTGGGCACAGAAACCTCTGTCATATGCATGGAAGAAGAACGACTAACTGTGGTCAAAAAACATGCCACCCACACACAGAAAATGGTAAGAGACAGAACCGAACAAGACGACAAAAAGAAGAAGAAACATGTTGAAAATGTTCAACTGTCAATGTTACAGGCTGTCACTCAGCTCACCATGAAACAAGGTGCACCACAACCACAAGACAGAGGTCAGAGCTATTTCCCGCCACGCTCTGACCAACGAGGCAGAGGAAGAGGCATGATTAGAGGACGTTCTACAGGACACCAAAGAGATCCGCCCACTGGCAACGACATCTGTTTCCGTTGTGGCCAGCGAGGGCATTGGTCACGTCATTGCCCACAAAGAGGAGGCTGGAGGCGCGAGCACACGGACACGCGCACAGAGGAACGCCCAGTCAATCCTTTCTCAGATTGATGCGATGGCAGTGGTGCGGACGGCGCATGTGTGGAGGAGACAGCTGCCTGCCTGCTGAGACAAGATGATAAGAGGAGTAATATACACATAGACACCGCTGCTTGCAACGAAGAACAGCTTCACGCTCTACTCCCTTACACACCTACAGATGAGCAACAGACAGCTCTCACTGACATCATTGCTCACCTTGAACAACAGAACACACCACAAACACCCAACATGCACACTTATGCTAAATTCTCTGATGGTTCATTTCACCAGCTTAGGACCCCGCCTCAGCTAGGGGAAAACCTTCGATGATTATTTGGAGTGTTGAGGAATGGTTGATGGAGATTTAGCCCGTGGCGGTTTGGGGGAGGCTTAGCTGAGGATCCGCTGCGGCTCCCGGGCCTTGCAGATCCCCCGGTCTCCATGAGGGATAGGAGGATGATGACTATGGGGTGAGATAACCTTGGGTGGAATGGTTTAACAAGGGGGGGGGGGGGGGGGATGCAGAAAGCACGAGCCGGCTGAGGCTTATTAGCTGAGGGTAGGTATTTGTAGGAGTGTGGCCGGAAGTGGGCGAGTGGCTGAGGCGTGGTCCTGCTCCTGAAATTCAGCTAAATAAATTTATCAACAATTCACTAGCTTAGGACCCCGCCTCAGCTGGGGGCAAACCTTCGATGACTATTTGGAGTGTTGAGGAATGGTTGATGGTGATTTTGCCCGTGGCGGTTTGGGGGAGGCTTAGCTGAGGATCCACTGCGTCTCCCGGGCCTTGCAGATCCCCAAAATAAGTCCCCCTGAGGAACAGGTTGCCTGCCCGCGCGCTGGTCGTTTGAGCTGGCGAGTGTAAAGTTGGTAGGCGTGGGAAGACAGGTTATCGACAGTGGAGTTCTGCTGGTCGATGGTCGGCAAAATCAAGTCAGGTTTTATGGGTTTAAAGACGGCATTGGATATGGCGGAACCGATGTTGGATGGGTGTCTGCAGGAGGGCGGATCTTCTGAACTTCTGGAATGAGAACCGAGAAAGCCGTGGCGTTGCGGTGGCCCAGACGTGAGCTGCATCGAGGACGCGCCCTTGACGGACGGGTGTCGCGGCGTCATTTGATGATTGGGTAAGCGACTGCTAGGTTGTCAGGAGTTTAAGAGATGGACTTGCTGGGCCATCCGTGGCCCCACGTAATGGCTGCAGCTACTATTGGTCAGATTTCGTAGCATGAGGGGAAATGACTTGGCATCTGCTTGCGAGATCCGAGGCTGGTCTACGGCAAAACGTCTTCTGTTGTGGAAACCCCCCAAAGACGGCAGAGGGAGCGGCATCGTTGTGTTGACCAATTGTGTGGGTCCATTGCTGGAAGTGGACGGGGTGGGGGCACTGGCATCCAAGTGTCCCGGTTATGGCAACTTGCTGTGTGTTCTGAAAGTAGGCGGCGGGGGGCACTGGCATCTCGGTGCCGGGTGCCTCGGCTAAGGAGACATGCTGTGTCTGCTGAAAGTGGCCGGCCGGGGCAGCGCTGGCGGCCTGCGTTCCATTGTTGCTTTACGTTCCGTTGTTGCTTGCTGCGTTCTGTTGCTGCCTTCCCTTCCATTGTTGCGTCGCTGCGTTCCGTGTTTGCTTGCTGCGTTCTGTTGCTGCGTTCCATTCCGTTGTTGCATCGTGGCGTTCCATGGTTGTGTTGTGTTCAGTTGTTGCGTTGCGTGGCTGCATTTGCGCTACCTTGTTGCGATACGTTGTTGCTGTGATGAGTTGGTGCTTGCTGCGATGAGTCGGTGCTTGCTGCGATGGGTCGATGCTTGGTGCGATGGGTCGGTGCTTGCTGCGATGGGTCGGTGCTTGGTGCGGTGGGTCGGTGCTTGCTGCGATGGGTCGGTGCTTGCTGCGGTGGGTCGGTGCTTGCTGCGGTGGGTCGGTGCTTGCTGCGATGGGTCGTTGCTTGCTGCGATGGGTTGTTGCTTGCTGCGATTCATTGCTTGCTGCGTGGCTGTGTTGTTCCATTGCTACGTTGTTGCGTTCCGTTGGTGCTTAGAGAGTGGGACAGTTTAGAGAGGGGGACAGCTTAGAGAGGGGGACAGAGGAAAGAAGACCTGGCAACCCGGTGCCTGGGTAAAGGCAGAAGAAGGGTGGTGTAGGGGAAACTGGGACAGGTCCCTGAAAAAAAAAAAAGTAAGGGAACGCGAAGAGACGGACGGGTGAATCCGGCCAGGAGGTGGGATGAAATACTGTAAAAATTTAAAGGGAGGAAGATAGAGTCGGCATCTCGTTGCCGCTATGGAAAGTAGAGTTTGCCTGAGGTAGTGGAGGGGGATGAGAGGTGATGTGCTGCAACCTGGCAACCCGGAACTTTGTGGGTTGGAGGGCGGAGCTTCGGGGTGCCTGGTGGCTTCACGGCCGTTGGCGTTATGCCGGTGTGTTTTGGATGTAGGTACGTTTGTGTTTTTTAGCCTGGCGTGACTTTAGGAAAGTTGTGAGGAGTTGGCACGGTTTGCTTTGTTGCTTCCATGCTCTTAGCAGGCAGACTATGGTCCACTTGGAGGTCTCAGCTGGTGCGTCTTCAATGGGGGACCTGGCTGGAGCGCGGAGGGGTGGCGGCGTCTTTGAGCGCGGCGTGCCGGAGTCGTCGGAGGCTCGTTTGGAGGGTCTGGAGCGAGCGAAGGAGAGAGCTGGATTTACGTTTCCATTGTCTACGTCTGGAGGTGGCGGGTCTCTCTCTGCCACCGAGATGTGAGTTATAGGACGACGGCCGTGGGTCTGAATCTTCGTATTGTTGGATTCTGGCGGGTGGATGCAGCCGGTCGGCGAGGTGGAGATCGGCGGGTTTGGCTGCCTGGACCCTCTCGATGGCGGTTGGCGGCGTCTCGTGGGCGGCAGGTCGAGTGCTTCCCTGGGCTGTACGGGTGGCCTCTGGGGAGGCGAACTGGTCGTCGTCGTTGGATGGCCTGATGGATGGCAGGTCCATGTTTTAGGCGAGGTAAGGTTTTTTGTTTTTGTCTTCTCTGCATGGCATTCCGGTTGCGAGTGCAGAAAGCACGAGCCGGCTGAGGCTTATTAGCTGAGAGTAGGTATTTGTAGGACTGTGGCCGGAAGTGGGCGAGTGGCTGAGGCGTGGTCCTGCTCCTGAAATTCAGCTAAATAAATTTATCAACAATTAAAGATATACCCTTAACCACAGTTGTGGTTAGCAGGGTCACTCTGTCATTTTTGGTTGACTCAGGTGCCACTCATTCTGTTGTTCAACAAAAGTTTTTCCCAAAACAAAAAATGAGCGGTAGATATGTCTATTCACAGGGTGCATCAGGTTTAACTGTAACCGAAAAATTTACTGTTCCTATGGCAAGTGTACACACCGACGAGACTGACCCTATCCCTGAAGTAAGAGTTAAACACTCATTTCTCTTATCGCCTCTCTGCCCCATCAACTTAATGAGAAGAGATTTGATGTGTTCTTTAGGTATCAGCCTACTCTCCACACCGACTGGACTAACAGTGGTTAGACAGCGACCTGTTATGACATTGACTTTATTACAGACAAACCCTGACCCACTTTTTGTGTATCAATGTAAAATTTCCATCTTACACGCTCGCAAGCTCACACAGACAAATTTCCTCTTGTGTGTCTCCACACGCACAGCGCATGCGCTCTGACCACCTGCACTGCACATCACATGTTTCACGAGGCCCTGATAACGAATATCAAGAAGATTTCTTTGCTGATTTGAATGATCATCTTGTGTGTACAACACTGTTTTGGTCCACTCATAAATCTGCCGTTTCTGTTTCTTTGTCTCCCACGCAACAGTCAATGTTCCAGATGGCTGACTCTTTCCCACACATCTCCCTGTCTAAAGCGCCGACAGATCAATGGAGAGATTTGGGTCCTTTTGTCGCCACCTGTGAGCGATTGACTGATTGGCAGACAACATCAGATCCTGACATTCTTCGGTCTCCATCTACGGGTTTTCACAGACGTTTCTGTGTCCTTTTGGCACCTACACTTCGCTCTGTTTATGTTTTTGAAAAAACAGACAATGACTCAAATGACACACACACTGACACGTTTGTAACAGATGTCTCCTCTATTTCTCCTGCCCTCAGCTCCGTTCCAACGTCGCTCTGGGCAGTGCATAAATATGATGTGGGACTCATCAACAACTGTCAACCTGTGGTCATTACTCCTCGCTCAGATTTCCGTCCGCATAAACATTAATACCCACTGCGCCAAGAGGCCATTGACGGTATCACACCAGTGTTTGATTCGCAGTGTAATCATTCCTTGTCCAGATTCTCCGGTGAGAACACCTATCTTTCCGGTTAAAAAGATTCGTGACGCGGACAAACCAACAGAGTGGCGTTTCGTTCAAGACCTTAATGCTGTCAATGCTGCGGTCCATGCACGTGCTCCAAATGTGCCTAACCCTTATACTATCGTAGCACAGGTTCCTCCTACTGCTAAGTGGTTTTCTGTGGTTGACCTCTCAAATGCTTTTTTCAGTGTCCCTGTGGACAAAGACAGCCAGTTTTGGTTTGCTTTCAACTTCAATGGTAAGCCATACACTTTCACTCGTCTGTGTCAAGGCTACACTGAATCTCCTACCATCTACAATGACTCACTCAGAGAAAGTTTAGAGAGCCTAACTCTGTCTCCAGGGTCTGCTCTCTTGCAATATCTCCTTATTGCAGCACCAACACAACAACAATGTCAAAAAGACACATTGAAATTATTGACACATTTGGCAGCAGAAGGCCACAAGGCCAGCCTGTCCAAACTGCAGTTTGTAACTCAAAATGTACATTTTCTTGGTCATGACATTTCAGGAGAAGGGAAAACTCTGTCTCCTAAACGTATTTCCTCCATCGTAACGCTTCCAAAACCGCGCACAAAGAAACAGATGATGTCCTTTTTGGGAATGTGTTCTTATTGTCGTTCGTTCATCCCTGAATATTCCCAACTTAAACAACCTCTGTCCGAAATTATTCATGGTAAAAACCTCGCTGCGCATGACAAAATAACCTGGACTACGACGGCCTCTCAGGCATTTGATAAAATGAAATGTGCGTTGCAAACTCCTCCCACACTGGGTTTGCCAGATCCGAACAAACCTTTCACTCAAACAGTTGACGAACGTTCAGGTTGTATGACGTCTGTTCTTTTACAACCTCATGGTGACAACTTGCGTCCGGTAGCATATTTCTCCGCTAAACTTGACCCTGTTGCTGCAGGCCTACCACAGTGCCTCCGTGCAGTGGCAGCAGCAGAAAAGGCTCTCGCTGCCTCTCGCGACATAGTGGGCTATGCGCCGTTGACCCTTCTCGTTCCTCACTCTGTGTCACTAATACTGTTAGAACAGAAATCCTCTCATCTTTCTGCAGCTCGCTATTTGCGTTATCACACATGTCTCCTAGACATGCCTAACGTCACATTTAAACGCTGCACTAATTTGAATCCTGCATCACTTCTCCCTATTCCTGATGATGGAGGGGAACATGACTGTTTGGCTGAGCTCCAAGCTCAGTGCACTCCTCGACCTGACCTCATGGACACACCTCTACCCAACAGTGATATGGTAATGTATGTTGACGGATCTGCTTCACGGGATCCCCTGACTGGTACTAATCTTGTTGGTTTTTCTGTTGTTTCTGACTCAGCTGTTCTCTGTTCTGGACCTCTCCCATGTCACCTCTCAGCCCAGGCCGCAGAGCTTATCGCCCTCACGGAAGCCTGCAAACTCGCAGAGGGTAAAACTGTAACCATTCACACTGACTCCAGATACGCTTTTGGGGTTGTACATGATTTTGGCGCATTATAGAAACACAGACATTTTCTCAAATCAGATGGGAAGCCTGTTTTGCACCACACACTCATAGCAGAGCTATTGGAGTCAATTTTGCTGCCTAAAGCCATCTCTGTCTGCAAATGTGCAGCTCACACGTCTAACACTGATGATATTTCTAAAGGAAATGCCCGCGCAGATGTTGGGAATAACATAGCCTCAAAAAGGGGGCACCAATATGTTGGGAATAACATAGCCTGACACGGGTTATCAGCAATATGTTGGGAACGTAAAGGAGCGTGTTTGGGTTATCAGCACCTAAGAAACTAAATTCTTGACATCAATAGAATTATTAATGTCAGTAACAATTATTAATGATTATTAATAATAACGGGGCACCACCCTGCGAACAGGGACCAATAACCAAACGATAAACTAAGTCTCATAATTAGTGTTCACTCACAATGTCAGCAGTCTGAGTACTATTACACATTCAGAGTGAAAGTGAAGGTTTAAGTTCGAGCACAGACCACATATACAGCTATTATCACAATACACATGCACAAAGTAATCACAGACAGCTGCTCTTTAAAATATAACAGTTTATTACGTTCTAATACTAATGATCTAGTCAACTAATATCTAAACTAACAACAACTATACATTTATGAGCACGCTATCTAAAATCAACAGACGATTGAAAAGGGGGGGAGTGTGTGTGTGTGTGTGTGTGTGTGTGAGGAGGAGCAGCGAGGGAACAGCTCAGCGACGTATGACGTAGTTGGGATGTGGTGACGTCTCTCATGCGCGAGACTCAAAATGGCGGATAGCCAACAGGAGACCCAGCGTCTAGTGCCGGTATCCGTTTAGCACGTAGCTACATTAGCTCAAAGCTATATGTGTGTGTGTGTGGATTAGTAAAAGAGAAGGGAAAGGAACAAAACAAAATGAAATAAAACAAAAGATTAAGATCCTTCGCTCCGCGCAGGAGTATGGAAGATTGCTCTCCCAGCCAGGGGAGCAAGAACCGCGACTCTTTGTCTCAGCCGACGGTTCTGACCTCCTGAACTGATGAAGGGCCGCGGGAGGTGTTCTCTCGGTAGGAGAGAATCGCTGTCGTCTGGATAAGGGATTTTCGCATCCTTATGGCCAGAGCAAACGAGGCGCTTGGTGGAGAGTGGAAGTTCTCTCTCTCTCTCTCTCTCTCTCTCTCTCTGAAGAAGTCTTGCTTCTTCACTTCTGCAGGACTAAAAAGGGGTTCGCTTCGTGGATACGAACAAAGATAAAATAGACAGTTTGGTGAATTCGGCCAGCGAATATAAACTGTTAAACCTAGGATTTGGTTGAAAAGGGAAACAACGTTGGTGTGCTCCCTAGCTCGACGGAGGTCGAAGGGAAAAAGCATTGAGGTGGGGGTTGCAGGTAGTTTTGTAGAACAGTGGCTGAACCACAGGGGTCTTGGGGTGTCTTGGCTCTCGGCCAATTAGATTGCAGCGCTGCTTTCAGGTACCTTCAGGAATGCATAGTTTTTGGGGGAGCAAGATCGTCTTACCGGAGGTCCCGCCTCGGCATCCCTGCTCTCGTCCAATGAGAGCAGTGTGGCATTTCGGGGAGGAAACTCACACCCTAATGTGAATTTCTTCAAAGTTGGGGGGTGTGGTGCTCATCAAACTATAATCAGGATGAAACCTTTGCTTGCAAAAGGCAAGGCCTGACTCTCTCTCTTTGTTCCACAGCACATGTCGAAGCCATATAGTCAGATCCCAACACAGACACAGCTGCAAAAGCTGCTGCTCGGCTTCCTTTTGACACCCTGCAGGCTACACCTGTCATGGTCTCACTTCCTTCTTCCCTCTCAGCAATGCAGTCCTTCTCCACACCCGAGGAGAGGCGCTTGTGGTCCTCATCAGGCTCAAAATTCACTGACAACACGTGGCTTGGCCCTAACGGTAACCCCTGCTTGCCTAAACATTTCTTCCCTCACTACGCTAAGTTAACACATGGGTTAGACAAAAGGGGGGATGTTAAGCATTATTGATGAAACATGGTTCACTAAGGGTTTTGCAGCATATGCACAGAAGTACTGCCAGGCATGTATAACATGTGCTACACACAATATAGGTCGACCTGCACCTGTCACACATCAAGCGGCACATCCACCGCCAACTCGACCGTTTGAACATGTAATGATGGATTTTGTGGAACTCACCCCATCTGAAGGTAAAAAACACTGTCTCGTGATGGTAGACATGTGGTCTAAATGGGTTGAAGTGTTCCCATCAAGTAAACAAACCGCGACAACAGTGGCCAAAGCACTGATTTCTGAAATAATACCTCGCTGGGGTATGCCGACCAAAATTTCCAGTGACAATGGATCACACTTTGTCAATCAAGCAATCACAGAGTTAAGTGCATACATGGGTATTGACTTGAAGACACACTGTGCTTATCATCCAGCCAGTGGAGGCGCTGTTGAACGGGAGAATGGAACACTGAAAACAAAATTAGCTAAATGTTGCACCGACACAGGTTTACCATGGACAAAAGCTCTGCCCCTGGTTCTGATGTACATGCGGATGAGGAAAAGAACACGCAGTAATCTCAGCCCTTTTGAAATTTTGTTTGCAGTACCTCCCCACATTGGCGTGGACGCTCCGAGGGCACCTCTTCCATCTACAACATTATGTGAAAATGTCATGCTAACCTATTGCACTCAATTGTCCTCTATTCTCTCTGACATAAGAAAACAGGTTGTAGCGGCACTTCCAAGAGAGGCCACGGGCCCTCTACACAAACTGCAGCCTGGTGAATTCGTGGTGGTGAAGGACTTCAGGAGAAAGAGTTGGAAAGCCAAACGCTGGCAGGGTCCATTCCAGATACTACTCGTCACGCACACGGCCGTGAAAGTGGCAGAAAGGGCAACCTAGATACACGCAACACACTGCAAAAGGGTCCTTTCCCGGCGGAGAAAAGTTCAACCCCTTCATCAGGTGTGCCATCACCTACAACAAGTGACGGACAGCCTTAGCTGCGTCACCATCAAGGGTGCATCAAGTGACGTGCAGAAAAGGTTTCTGTGTCACCGACGTGGGAACTGGGGCTTCCGACAGACTAGTTCTGTGTTGTCCTCAGTCGCACAAAGGAGCACCAGGAGGACATCGCAGAGTAACAGACCGTCGCCATCGAGGGAGCTACCCATTCGGCACCCAGAAATACACACTTAGAACAAAAGAGTGGTAATAACAGTGTCTCTGAGCTTGGTGGAAACCTCAACGGTGTCAACACAAACCGTAAACGCTCACACAAATCAGTTGCTCGGGTGAATTCCATACGAACTGATTGGCTGTTGAACTCAAACATGGAGCGACAACGCCCATGGAGTCCGCTCCGTCGCGTTTGCGGCACACGAGGAACATTAATTTTTGTTTTTGTTGTTTCTATACTTGTTGTTTTACCTTTTATTATGCATCATATTCATCACTACGACATAGACACACCAACTCAATGACTCACAATGACAGCACACGGACAAAAACAATTGCAAAGCGGGTAAAACGGACTACCATAGTACACCTAGAACATAGTTGGATGAACGCAGGGGTGTCACCAAAGAACCCCTATTCTCTGAACATGTGGTGGCGATACGCCCAGTTCACGGCAAAAGAAGCCAATGTCACAAATTGTTACATATGTTCTCTGATACCATCTAATTCTCATCAGCCTCACATTACGACTGCTCAATTAGGCCCAACTGAGGGGTGTTTCAGCTCTTTGGCAATCAAAGGGTACCACCATGCGCTCTCATTTTGGGATTTCCTTAAAGGCCCCGAACGTGACGGCCAACACATGGTTAAACGTTTCATTGGCAACAGCTCGACAACCTCATCTTTTGTGACCCAGGCGTCCCTGGATCCAAAAACACGCTTTACTACATGTTATGCCCGAAATGGCACCGTTCCAGTGGGACGTCTGGGACTCAATATCTGCAAACACATCATTGTAACGGGTAAGACGACCAGAGACTATGATTGCAATATTACCGTATACCCTGCTTATCGTCTCTCGTGCGCGAACATGATAGGATACAACGTGACACATTGTCAAAATTTAGCCGTACAAGAGTGTGCTTCATATCCCGAGTACTGGAATGAAAATATTTGGTCCTGCAGGGGATTCAAGTACATAGCCACCAACCCATTCGATTGCCCTACGGGTGCCAACTGTATTGTCGAATACCACACCGCGGTCCCAGGACACAATGGTACCTATCCTGTTACACAAGGGTGGTGGTTGTGTGGTCATTTAGTTTATGCGTCTCTCCCACCAGAATGGGACGGAGTATGTGCACCTGTTCGTATCACAGATCACGCATTCATTCTCTCCGCAGCAGCAGTCTCTGCTAACAGAGCTAAACGTGAGACGGGTCTACATCCAGACTTTGCACCTCATGATTCGGTTTGGGGTTCAAATGTCCCAGATGAATTTAAACATGCAGGGATAGGTAAAAAGGTACTCTTGGGTTTGTTCCCCTGGGCAGGAGTGGGAAAAAATACTTTGCGTATTGAAACAGTTGACTACCGTTTTAAAAGCTTTGTGAACATGACTTTAGCTGCAGTAAAAGGTATCCGCGAAGAATGATGATTATGATTATGATTATGCAGAAACGTATGGTGTTAGACCAGCTGACAGCAGCTCAAGGAGGCGTTTGTGCTATCGTAGGTGAAAACTGCTGTACTTTCATTCCAGAACATGACGCTGATGGTGGTGTTATTCACCAGGCAATATTGAACATGACTAAATTACAAGACGCCATGGCTAAGGATGCCACACCGGAACCTGACTTCCTCACTCAACTATGGCGAACGTGGCGTATGACCATAATACAACTAATTTTAATATTGATCGCTTTCATCATTTTTGCTACCTGTGGAATCCCACTCATTCGACACATGATACATAGTGTAATTTCCAACCACATGGTGTTCTACACTCGTGTACCCCCCGCAGATGACGAACCGGACCTTTTTTCCATCCCTGACTACCAAAGCGACACAGACTCTGACTCCGAGACTGATGAGGAGACAACAAAGGTGTAACATGTGATTTCTTTGTTTTATTATTATTATTCAATATTTTAATATCTAGTTTGCTACATTACGGAGATCCTTGATCTTACAAAAACAGGTTTTTCTTCAGATATCTCACATGAAGATGTATTTTAAAACTATATTTTGGAGTAATAATGTTATTGAAATGTCCTTGTAACATATTTTTGCAATATTGTGTGATTAATGTATAATCAAAAGAGTGGAATGTAATGGGAAATTATGTTATAAGTATAATGTTATGTTTTAAAACATGTACCACTGAAAGTGATGAACACAGACAGACACAAAACAGTAGTCCTGCAGAAGTAGTTAATCAATTTATGAACCTGAGGCTCTGTGTGACCAAGCTGTGAACCTGAAGGCTCTGTGTGACCGAGCTGTGAAGCTGAAGGCTCTGTGTGACCGAGTTGTGAACCTGAAGCTTACGTGTGTTCAAAACTATGCAGTAGAGAGGGGCTTGTTGTAAATCATGATAACTGTGACTCCGCGAATCGCCACCTTATCGTGGTGGAGTTTGAGTGGCTCAGTGATCCTGAGAGCTATGTTGTCCGGGGCATTAGCCCCTGGTAGGGTCTCCCAAGGCAAACAGGTTTTAGGGGAGAGCCCAGACTAAGAGCGGTTCAAAACTACCCCTATGATAGTTAGCCCACGGACTATAGCCACCTCGCCCGGACCAGGGAAACCGGGGAACCCTTCCGGAGCCAGACCCAGGAGGGGAGCTCGTAGGCGAGCGTCTGGTGGCCGGGCCTTTGTTTATGGGACCCGGTCGGGCTCAGCCCGAATAAACAGCATGGAGCAGCCACCCTGTGGACCCACCACCCGCAGGGACAAGCATCGGGATCGGGTGCTATGCAGACCGGGCGGCGGGTCGGGCGGGAGGCCCGGGCATGCCGATCGCCGGCGGCATAGACTAGCTCTTGGGACGTGGAACGTCACCTCGCTAGCGGGGAAAGAGCCGGAGCTGGTGCAGGAGGTGGAGCGATACCAGCTAGAAATAGTTGGACTCACCTCCACACACAGCGTTGGCTCTGGAACCAAGCTCCTGGAGAGGGGTTGGACTTTGTCGTTTTCCGGAGTTGCCCAGGGTGAGAGGCGCCGGGCTGGAGTGGGGATACTCACGAGCCCCTGGCTGGCTGTGTTGGAGTTCTCCCCGGAGAGCGAGAGGGTCGCCTCCATGCGCCTACAGGTTGCGGGGAGCAAGGCTCTGACTGTGGTTTGTGCTTATGCACCAAACAGCAGTTCGGAGTATCCGGCCTTCTTGGAGTCGGTGGGAGGGGTCCTGGAAAGGGCGCCGCCTACCGACTCCATAGTTCTCCTGGGGGACTTCAATGCTCACGTGGGCAATGACGGAGAAACCTGGCGGGGGGTGATTGGGAGGAACGGCTTGCCCGATCTGAACCCAAATGGTGTTTCGTTATTGGACTTCTGTGCTTGCCACGGTTTGGCCATAACGAACACTATGTTCGAACATAAGGCCCTGTAGCCACTCAATGCTAACAGTGTTCTTCTTAATTCTAAAGGCATTTCTCCCATTTCCACCTGTAATGCAGCCGCTAGGGTTGTTTTAAAAGCACCTGTGCATATATTCTCATTGCCTGATATTAAATATTATCTAACTTTTTGAGAAATGTGCTGGCTGCTGATCCAAACACCACACTACACAATAGTGATCTAATTCAGTGATTCTCAACTGGTGGGTCGCAACCCAAAAGTGCCTGACAAAAAAAAATAAAAAAAGTTGTGATTTTATTTTGAAGGGCATTTTTTATTCCAGCATTATTCCAGCATTTACGGCACTTGTTGTTCAGCGGTGCAGGAAAAACACCGACCAATGCGTTGAAGCTCAGCCAATCAAATATGAGTATTCTGACAAGTTTCCTGACTTGAGTGAGATGTACACACACCGTGACACACGGGGGAGAGACGAGGATAGAGACAGCAGAGCAGGACTGTTGAGCTGTGAGATGTGAAAGTCAAATCATAGGATGATTTCCAAAAGAGAAAAATATCCAGCGAGACCAGAGTCATTGTACTCTGACTGGACAGACTCATAGAGGTGAATTCTTCAAACACTAATTTCTCTTTTTAGAAGATGAGTAAATATAATATAGTGGCTTTATCACTTCACCCTGAATTAACTGAATTTAAAGCTAGCAGGGCAATTCAGTGAAAATAATTTTTCTAAATTGAATTTCGTTACGTAATTTATTTTTTAATCCAGCCGTTATTTTACTTGAAATGAGAAGAACATTTATTTATGTATTTCTGTGTATAAATGGGGGCAAATTTCTGTCCTTCGCCATGAATGTAACTTGACTCGACATGTTACATTCATCAAATATGTGAGATTTCGAAAAGTCCAAATCTCACATTTTGCCATTTCTCCTCGATTCTTCCCGCTTTGAGTCTCTCAGAATTAATTGATTGTCAGAGCTACCTGCGCAAACAGTCGGTTTTGAGACCTGCATTTTACTTTAACCGTCTGTTGTGTTACAAACACTAAAGCGCATTCACACGTTCAGTTTTTTGTCGATCTTGACAGGCGTACATTTATGATTGTATTCAAAGCTATACTCAAATCATTTGAGGCTGAAGCCCTGGCAAAATGACCTGGCTACACCACTGGTCCACGCAGGAAATATTGTCTAACTCGTGCATGCAGTGTCTGATGATCAGGGAAATGCATGGCCTCGTCAACCAGAGTCCTGCCAGTACCCTCAACGTGTGCAAAGGTGCAAGGGCCCAATCAATTAGGGCCCAATCAATGCTGCTTGCAGCTTTACTTTTTCTTAATTATACTTCTTTTATTAAATTGATATCAGCATTCATTGAGTATGAGACTAAACTGGCTTCAGGTGGTTGAGGGTGTCTAATACAGCCAACGAAAGGGCTGCATACCCTTACAGCAGACATGTCAAACTCAAGGCCCGCGGGCCAAATCCGGCCATCGGTACAATTATATCCGGCCCGTGAGAAAATATCGTATGTCTATCATAACTGGCCCACCACGCCACAGAGCTCCGGGACGAAACGTGACGATGTGAGCTGGCCTTTTTGTCCGGCATAACGAAGCATCTCACTGAGCTTAACCTCCAGCTTCAGGGATGTGTGATCACAGACATGTATGATGCAGTGAAAGCTTTCCAAGCCAAGCTGCGCCTGTGGGAAACTTGGGTCACTTTCAGTGCCAAACACTGACAAACCGTGTCTCCACCGCTGTGTTCCCGAATGCACATTTTGCTGATAATGCTGTTAAACAGTAGCAAAACCGAAGCCCTTCTTGTTGGCACTCCACACCAGGTTCAGTCATCCTCCATAACTCATCTCACCTTCGACGGTCAGGTCATCCCCCTCTCCTCCACAGTCACTCATCTGGGAGTTAGGTTCGACCCATACCTGACCTTTATCCACGCCTTTATCTCCTCAAGACTGGACTACTGTAACTCACTATTCACTGGGATCACTGCCAAGAACATCCAGAAGCTGCAATACATTCAAAACAGCGCTGCCAGGATCCTGATGAGAGTCCGGAAGTATGAGCACATAACACCCATTCTGCACTCACTACACTGGCTCCCTGTCTCATTCCGGATTGACTACAAAGTGGGAATCAGTGGGAATCACCAGAGGTCCCGCGATACGATATTATCACGATACTTAGGTCACGATACGATATTATCACGATACTGCGATATTATCACGATACTGCGATATTCTGAGTATTGCGATACCTATAGGCTACGTAGAACTTACAGAACGTGCAGGAAGGTGAATGGATGTTGAAAGTTTGAGAAGACTCTTCGATGAAATAGTTTTTTATTTTATTATTTAGGCCTATATTGCGATTTATTACTTTTTTCAACTTCAAATTATGTCCCCAAAGGAAAACTATCAACATGTTTTATTTAATAAGATAAAGTTTTCAGTCTGTTCATCTCACTTCAATCATTTTTATTGCAGCAAAATAGGATTGTCAAGCAGACAAACTGACCAACAATGTCAATAAATGTTGCATGAACCTGACAAACTGAACTGTTTGTATTACTACATAGTCCAACTTAACTAAATGCAAACGTGTGGACTCAGTATATGAACTATAACTTAAATAAGTAGGATATAAGAGTTATATAACTCAGTATAACTTGAGATGCGTGGACGTCAAGGGCAGAGAGACAGTTATGCGCTGCACTCTCCCCATGAGCCTGGCTACTGTTGGCAGATTTAACCCCGTTGTGAGGCCAGATGTCTCTATCTTTGTTTTGACCAACTTCCTACCAATCACGCTGACCCGGGACCTTTGCCGACCTCACCAGAAAATAACTCAGCACCATCTAGTGGACTGAAAAAGTAATTGATTTGAATTTTTTTTTCTAGTTTATACAATAAAAGATCGATACTTGGCGTCCGTGTATCGATACAATATCGCCACGCAAAATATCGCGATACTATGCTGTATCGATTTTTTCTCCCACCCCTACTACTCACACATAAATGCATAAATGGACATGCACCTCCCTACCTACAAGACCTCATCACACCCCAAATCTCCACCCGCACCCTCAGATCTTCAAACAGCTCGCTTCTCCGGGTCCCCAACACCAAGCTCCGTACCATGCCTTTGGCTCGGCAGCTCCACGCCTATGGAACAGTCTCCCTGACCACCTATGGGCAACACAGACACTGGTGTCTTTTAAAACTGGCCCACAAACCTTTCTATTCAGGAAGGCGTTTCTGACATAAATCACTGTCAGTTATTTCTTTTGTGTTTCTGTTCATTCACTGTTTTTTTTTATGCTTACTAGTTATTTTATTATAGTTTGTTTTAACTATGTTTTTTACTATGCTTTTACTATGTACTGGCTCTGTGGCACTCTGAGATTTTTTTTAAATGAAAAGTGCGTTACAAATAAAATGCATTATTATTATTATTCATGATTATAAACTGGGCGCACTTGGCACATTGTTCACTCTGCGATTTGCTGACTTTGCAGCTCAGAAATTTAAATTTGAACTGCTCAGCAATCCGTTTGCAGTTAATGTGGAAAGAGCACCAAATCCAATTTGAGCTGATAGACGATGCCTCAACTCCGCCTACATGCTGCTCAAATGCTCTGCATGTTTGGAAGCACATACCTGTGTGAGCAGCTTTTCTCTGTGTTGAAGATGAATAAAAACCCACACAGGAGTCGTCTCACTGATGCACACCTTCACTCCATCTTGAGGGTTTCCACAGCACAGAACCTAACCCCAAACAATAATGAACCGACAGCCAAAATAAATGCCAAACATTGTGGCTCTTATGCATAAAATAATGTAGCTTATTTCTTTTTGCACTTTCTCCAATATCCATTCTATCCTGTTTATTAAATGTTGACTCTATTTGGCCCTCAACATAGTCACAATTTTAAATGTTGGCCCTCTCTGTGATTGAGTTTGACACCCCTGCCTTACAGGCTCCACAAACAGCTGCCCGAAAGAGACTGCACGTCCGAGATTGTGATGAAGTTAGTTTTAGATTGGATATTCGACAGACAGTCACTCCGGACCGAGTGGCGTCAGTTTCACTCCATGTAGGCAGTATTAGGGCATGCAGTTACCTCACCTCCCAGCCCCCCGGTTTAGCTGCCGGGAGCTGGGAGCTGGTTCATCAATACATTACTGTTGAAATAAAACAGAGTCAATGTTTTTTCAATACCTCATGCTAACTTGCCGATATATGTGAATGTTATGATTGACCATTTTAAATTAAACTGAATTAGTCCTGAAGCACAATTATTTTGATCAGGTCTACTAATATGTAGTTCATTTATTTTAAATAAATATTTTAATGGAAAACAATGCAATTTTTTTCAAGAACTACAGTCACAAACGCTATGGACACCCACCTCTTCAAAAGGGATTTCAGTGCTTCTATTCATTTGAATAAATACTTTAATGGAAAATGTCAACGTATTTAATGTTTCATATAAAATATCATCAGTATAGAACTACACAGGCTGTGTGCTAACAAGAAGTTTTAGACCATTTCACATCTTAAATACACGACAGAAAGCGAGTGGGGCTATACAGTTGGGATGAGGAGGAAGCGAGTAAAATAATGCTATGTGCAAACAAGAAGAGTCTCTAAACATTGTTGTTTGGCATACAGCAACATACAAACAGTGTATACTATGTAATATCCCAGTGAGCATTTTTACGTTGAGACATTTAGAAAACAACGATGTTCACTGGTGAAAAGAAGTTCAAAACTGGTTCAAAAGTAAATATTTTTTTCTAATACCATATATATTATATGTGCCTATATTTTATTTACAGATGTCCACCTTAACTATGGCAGACCATCTGAAACCAACTTCTGGTTGGCTTTGACAACAACATTTAAAGAAGGAATGAGAGATGTTATTGTTTTTACTGTCAACAATCATGTACTTTCTATTTGATTGTAGTTAGAACATTGATAATGTTATATTTCAATTATTGTTGCCTGTGTCACATGGTTTTCTTTGTCCTTTAAGTGGACACTGTTGCCGGGTTAGTATATGTAAATTGCTACAATTTTAACAGTGAGCATTTTTAAGTTTAAAAGGCATTTAATAGTTATGGTGAAAAGATATTTCACCGGGATTTGCAATAGCTTTTACCTGAGATATGTGGATGTGATTCCTTAGGCTCTAACGAAATGCTGTTATTGGCATATTGTAGTGGATGAAAAAATGCACTAATTCAAATATAAGTGAACTATGGGCTAAATGTGAACATTTTATCAATGTCTTAAAATAACAATAATAATCTGTTTTTCTATCTATTTTTTACAATTTTTACTGGTGACAATAGTCGTTTTTTAAAACGTCGTTTCAATGTAAAAATGCTCTTTGGCCGCTGGGTCCATATAAAGTCTATGGTCCGGGGTGAATGCCCGTCGAATATCCAAATGAAAACTAACTTCACTACGATACTTGGGAGCTCAGGCTAAAGGAGGGGAATGGGTCCGAATCAGACAGCGGTTAAATCAGCAGCTGAAACCTCCAGCCTCTACTGCTCCGTTGTGGGTCTCCAGAGAATAAGAATAGTGGATTAACATTGCAGCAGATTTATTTTGTCTCCCTGAAGAGACCAAACAGGAAGTTAGGATCTGAACCAAAGCTGCAGGCTCTTTTTAGTCATGTTCCTAGCGTACTCTCTGCCCATGAAAGCGAAGCGCAGGCGGAATAAGGAGCGTCTGGAGGCCAGCTTCGCCGGCTTGTGTGAGCTGGAACTGCTCAAACAGAGGCAAGAATGCCGGGTGCTGAGCGCTCTGTGCCTCGGGGATTCTCCGGTTGCCGGCCGTCCACCTTGGGGAGCTCTACGTTGCGCCCTGGACGCACCAAACGCCAACGCCTCGGATGACTATAGCCGCAGGCTCCAAACTGTAAGTTATGTTTGTCTGATAATGGTTCTTTTAGATTGCGATGACTATAATCGAAGTCGTAAAAGTAAAGTTTACTTAAGAGTTGTCTCGCGATTCGTAAATTTAGATGATCATATGAAGGGCACCGCTAGGATCCTTTTAGATTACAGACCCACAATTTCATGAGATTCAGTGTTGTCAGAAGGGTTTTTGTAGTCAGATGTCACCATAAATCAGCTATAGTCTGCAGAGATGTGTGCACAGTGGAGGTAGTGTTCTTTATACATTTACTATACTGCCTTGTGTCATGGCTTTGACACATTTATCTGTTGTGAGAGTCTCTTCTTGGAACACTGGAGGTCCCTTAACCTTCCCGTGGTAACTACTGGATTCGATTACCAAGCACTGATTACATGTGTATAGAGAATCCCCTAAGCTCTAATGACCTCAGTGTGCAGATATGAAAAACGCCATCTCAGAAGGCTCCTAAAGTCAGACATTACCATTTAAGGGCAAATTCGGGGGTAGTTTATTCATTTCACGCGGAAGACAATGCATTATCCAGACGTCTCTATCCCTATAGTGCTGCTTAATCATCACTCAAATGGAATAAATAATCACATTAGAGCTAACTTTTCATGAAGACTGCCTTACTCCATATTTGGTCTTGATTGCATCAAACTCTTCGGAAGTCTTTGAAATACATTCTAAAAATAACAGTCACGAAAAAGGTAAACAATTGTATGGCATCTATATAGGGCCCGTTTTGCAAGTGCTAAATTTGATGAAAAACATGCTACAGGATATAACAATTCAAAATCTTTGAAATCAGGATTTCAACAGTTTGAAATGCCAAATATGTAGCATCCAATGACACATTGTTGGCAAAATTGCAACAATATATCAGTATAATTCACACTGTAGCAGTTTGAGACGTCAAAACAAAATTCAGACTTGCAAGCATGACTTGACCGTTTTTTTGAAGATGTTGATTGAACGTTCACGTTAAGACCAGATTTCTGTTTCTGTTTCAACGTACAGGACAAAGAAGACCATGTGACACAGGCAACAATTAATTTGTATCTATTAGCAACAACATAAATATAACATGCACAGTGTTCTTTAAATACAATTAATGAAACTGAAAATACTCGATTGTTAAACAAAATCTCCCTTTCCTTCTTTAAATATTATTGTCAAAGCCACCAAGGAGCTGGAATCAGATGGTCTGCCATATTTACAAGGTGGACATCTGTAAATAAAGAGTAAAAAATATTCACTTTTGAACCGTCTTTTCACAGGTGATCTCTTTTCAACGGACAGATGCTAACTTGGATATTACATAGTATAATACTTTATATTGTTTGTACATTGCTGTTTGCCAAACAACAATGTTTTGACCGTCTTCTTATTTGTACATCACTTTTTTTTACTTACTTCCTCCCCATTTAACTGAACTGCGTACTGTCCCACTCGCTTTCTGTCGTGTATTTTAAATGTAAAATGGCCTAAAAGTTTTTATAATGTTAGGTTACAGCGACAGCAGATGAAGACAGTCTCCAACATTAACTCACACACGTTTATGTTTACTGTTGGCCCATGTGGCTGTAGCTAAAAGCTAACACTACCAGCTAACAACAACTACATTATTGGAATAAAGTAGTTCAAGTACTTACAAAGTATGTAGTTAGTGTGAAGACTCACGTTTATTCCGTCAGCTCGTTCACTTCCCTTTGCAAGTCCCATGCCAAGTTTCCAGACCTGTGCATCTTTCAACGTTGTAGAAGCACTCTGAGCCAACGTTCCTGCGCATGCGTGTTCCCGCAGTACACACACACTAGTATGCTCATGTAAAAACATGAACATACAGACAGAATGTACACTGCTCTCATTACGATGTCCTGGGAGCATCTTGTTGGCAGGATACAGTCTATAGTTCCATATTCATGATGTTTTGTATGAAACATTAAATGCGTTTTAAATCACGTCTTCGTGTAATATGACGTTTACAGTAACCAATAATGTGTCTCTTCAACCTACAACTGAACACACCATCAACATTTATGAACAAATTGGTGAATTGACGCGTTGATTTTGTAACCGCAATTTAGCCGGTTGAAAACATGGCGAAAATAGGTCTTAGACGTTCAGACCAAATTTTAACCAGTTTTCAACTATCAATGTTGAAATCCCAGTTGGTGCTCACTGGGTGACTTGATCTTCAATTACAAAAATGAAAATGTAACAAATTGTGTGTTTATTGGTTTGTGTCTGCTAGAGCCATACAGCCCCAAGCTGTAACAAACACTCATATTTGGAAGACAGGAACATTCTATGAGTGTCATTTCACTCCTGTGTGAAGTTTTTAGCTGTATCTGAAATGAACTAATTTGTCTGGGATTGTTCCTAAATCCTCTTTTACTGTGGTGTGTACACCTACAGTAGGTGTATTGATGTACTGTTTTAGTTTTTTACATTTATGAGCCTATAAGCCTATATAAGCCTACATTTTTGTCGAAATTTGTCATCTTTTTGTCTTCACTGATTACTGATACTAATGGTATATGAAAGAATACACTTATGAACATCAAAGAAGGACGTGTGGGTATTGGATTAAGTGCAGTGGACCGATCACCGTCCACGGTTGACGACCCAGTCAGCCCTACCGGACCGAACGCCACTAAAAGCTTTGTCGACTGCCCCAGGGAGGAGAGCCGAAATGGAAGCTAAGCTAACCCAGCTAGAACCTAGGACTACTCCACTACCCAGCCTGCTCCTGGCTGTCTGATGTCCGGTCGCAGAAAAATTTGATGAATGAAATAAGACTTCAGGCAAACTCAGCAACAGGAGGTTAATGACTGTTGTGTCCACATGTTGACAGGCCCATACGAGCTGCACTTGATCGGGGGACCACCGGACGGAGTAGGGGAGAGGAGGTGGACTCTGTCAATGACATTTGGTGCTCAAACATAGCCAAAGTTGATCTACAATGTCCCCTGGATGTTGATGCTGGCCATATTATCTGCCCAGATCCATTTTTATATTGCTGTTTCTCCTAATGCTAATTCAAAAAATGCACTACAAGAATCCATGGGGGCCGGGATCACACCATCAGCCCGTCTCGCCCTCACCGTCGGGGAGGTAAAGCGTGTGCGATAGGACCGGAAAGATGGTGAACTATGCCTGGGCAGGGAGAAGCCAGAGGAAACTCTGGGGAGGCCTGTAGTAGTCCTGACGTGCAAATCGTCGTCCAACCTGGGTATAGGGGTGAAAGACGAATCGAATCAGTAGCTGGTTCCCTCCGAAGTTTCAATCAGGATAGCTGTTTTTTTTTTTCACTGCATTCACATGAATATGGTGTATAGAAAGTCAACATGGTTGAGGAAGGTCCTGAGCCTTCTATGTTATACTGTCAATCATGATTACACTCCCCTCTCAGTTGATGCCACACCCCCATGCCAGATCAAGGCCATAAGTCTGAAACGGAAAAAATACACCAGTGGAAAAAAAAGATCTGAAACTGAAAAAAAATATTTGAAAATGAAAAAATATGATTTGAAACTGTAAGACAATAGGATCTGGATCTGAAAAATATAGGACCTCAAATATCAAAATATATATGAAAGTGAAAAATTAAAATAAATATTTTATTCAAAACAATTTTATTTAACCCCCAAAAAACTTTTCCTTCACGTATTTGAATACATTGTTGTATTTTTCAAAGTTAAAGACAAAACTATTGGCCTGGATTTGGCTCGATGGCAGCTCTGCTTGTGTTTGTCCCAGAACCAACTTGCTGAAGGGGCATCTTGCTGAAGGGGCATCTTTCTAAAGTCTCTCTCTCTCTCTCTCTCTCTCTCTCATATCTCCCATATTTGTCTGGCTTCTCAAAAACATTTTCACTCTGGCCATAAATCTGTTTGCTCTCGCGCTATTGGAAATGATTTGCTTTGGTTTTCTGGTCCTTTGAAATCCTGTACAACACACCATCGTTCACAGTGGGCCTATCCCAGTGTTTCAGGCACCTTGTGACAAGGACAGACACATTGAATCTTTACCACCTAGAAGTCCTCCGACGTCTCTCAACATAGGACAGAACACGAGAGAGAGTTCTATCCTCCAACTGCTTATCACGGAGGTCCTTCTTGGTGTAGGCAGGTAAGACATCCTATCCAGTCGGGACTAACTGAGGTGTGTATTGAATCCCACTCAATGTGTGACAGCAGACATGTCCTCCATTGCAAAAGACTGAGTGTGTACAGTGGACTGCATGCAGACTGGGCACTGTTACTCAGAGGAGACGTTTCCCTGTGACGACTGGATGACTGAAAGGCATTTTGGACAGAAGAATTTGACATCTTTGACCTCTGTGAGAAGACCTGCATCGGTTTCAGCGAGCAGCCTGTGACCGACACATGCCTTGACAAACAGTACACGGCTCAGGGCATCAGCCACGATGTTCTGCTGACCTGGAACATACTTGATAGCAAAGTCATAACTCGCCAACTTGACTACCCAGCATTGCTCATAACAATCTAGCTTCGACTTTGTCAGGATGTGAGTCAACGAGTTGCTGTCTGTCCAGACTCTGAATTTGTGGTCTGTGACTGAACTTTTAACAGACAGACCGTTTCAAGACCAGAAACTCTAACCGATGAGCTGGGTAGTTCTTTTGGGACTGAGATAACGACTTGCTGGGGAAAGCTCATTGAAAAAGAACCGCACCTATGCCATCCAAGGATGCATCAGTTGACAGCATGAAGGGACGGGTGAAATCAGGATGAGCCAAGACAACACCGTGAACCAGTGAAGCTTTCAGGCTTTCAAAAAACTGTCCCTTCTCCGGTGTCCAGTCAGACACACAACTTCCTGCTAGCTCACCAACACTTCACACGACTCAATATCTACAGCACCGAGCCCAATTGAACCAAGCTGGTCTTTGTCAGAATCTGCAGCAACAGTAGGGGTTACGGCTGATTGGGTGCAACTGGCCAGGGGAACCTCTGTGTTCAGCAACATCCATGTCCTCAAGAGCTACACATGTGTAGACATCAGCCAGCTTTGCATTGCGCCTCAACAGCACAGGTCTGTCAGATGTATTGAAGAGCTTTAGCGGGACCTGGCTTTCTCCCCACAGTGTAGTTACAATCTATAGGAGCTAGGAGCTGAGCAGGACTACGTGGGCTCTGTCTGACGACGCTACCTGGGGAAATAGCAGTGTTCTTGGGCAGTTTTCCCCAGATGAGATATTTACGGCCAGGCTCGAGGCAGGTGGCTGAGTTTCATCTGATTCTACCGACCTTTTCAGGAACATATCCACCTCTCCGGGGGTTCAGACCTGAGCACATAGACAGGAAATGTCTTCCAATAGGACTCACATAGCTTAGACTGATGCAGGATGTGTTTTATAACATTTGTCCCTAGAATCAACTCATCATGCTGTCTCGGTGGGAAGTGTGGGAACAAACATCCTACAGCCATACCCATCTCTACAGCAAAAGCACACTTGGGCCTAACATGAAGTCCGCCACATCCATCTGTTTTTGGTCAGTTATCACTCAAGCATCTCTTAGTTTAATCTCAGCTGTTTCACTAATGCTACATGCCATGGAGCCACTGTCCAACATGCCACCTATTGTGATTCGTCACCACCCGACCCATCACCACAGGCGTGTAGAAAAGACTCACTACTGCCAACTCTGTAAATATTTTGATAAACAACCTCAGATTCATCCCATGAATCTCGCAGACGTGTAAACAGTCTCAGCATCAGACATGTCATCTGTTTAGGAGTTTGTTGTGTGACCTGTACTGCCTCCCTCTGAATACAGGTCAGCTAGTTTCCCTCAGTCTGAGATTGGGTGGAGTTTTTGGCAGGGCAGTTCAGTGTGGCCAGGGGCATAGCAGGCAAAACACAGTCTCTTGGACATACAATGTGAAATGGTGGTGTGGTCTTTACAGTCATTACAAACTGCCTCTCTGGGGCGTTTTTCGCGATAGGCAAGCTGGAACCTCCCACCTTGAATTGGATGCGAAGTGTTGCGCAACTGCATTTTCTCCATCATCTCCTGAAACATGTCGACCACACGAGTGAGAAGTTGGAGAGAGGAAGGTGAGGTACTCGGAGTAAGTCTGTCACGGGATTTCACGGTTAGGAACCAATAGCAAGACCACAGGAGACAGAAGTTGGTATAAACAGGTTTTATTTAGCCTGAATAAGATGACAGGAAGGTGTGGAGCCCGTGGTCCGACACCAGAGAGTAGGCAGATCGACGGTGTGAGTCCCGTGGCTCGACACCGGAGGGCTGGCAGCTTGACGGTGTGATGTCCCGTGGCTCGGCACCAGAGAGTAGGCAGATCGACGGTGTGAGTCCCGTGGCTCGACACTGGAGAGCTGGCAGCTTTACGGCGTGTGTAGTCCGCTAACACAACGGAGGGCAGAGCGGTGGTGTGTAGTCCGTTAACACCACGGAGGGCAGAGCGGCGGTGTGTAGTCCGTTAACACAACGGAGGGCGGAGCAGCGGTGAGTAGTCCGTAAACACAAAGGAGGGCACGGGGGATTCCCGGACCGACGGACACCGGAGGCAGGCGCTCGAGGCAGAAGATGCAATGGGGTTGAAGCGGGTGAAAGACGGTACGACCTGACAACCCCAGACTGCAGGACCAGAGTTTATATAGTGCCAGGGGAAGCGTTAGTGGGACCTGAGTCTGGTGTGTCAGCCTGCAGGAGGTAATCGGCTGGAGTGGCTGCAGCTGTGTGGCCATGGGAGGTGTCTGGTCTGACAGGGATCCTGACAAAGTCACTGCATAGACACCGCCTAGCTTGTCGATGGCTGACTGGGCTGCTCAGAGGCGACTGCGGTGTTGTCGTTTTTCAGTTGTGCAGTACAAGCGGCTCCGCCACTAGCCCTCCACTATCTCTGATAATCATCAATCCTCAGCTGAACATCACGTGAGGTCCACTAATGAAGCAGCTTACACTTTAAGGTGCAGGACAGCTCTGGGTCAAGGCAGTGCTTGACGAACATGAGAGCCACTTCATCATCATTCATGTTCTCCGTCCCTTGTCCTCTTAGACCCTCAAGAGCTAGGTTGGCAAAACACTATAAATTCTCTTCTCTCCCAACCGACCCCCGACCGGCACTGAGGATCTGCGAAGAGGATGTGAGTCGGCTCTTTCACAGACAGAAGATCAGGAAGGCACCAGGCCCAGACGGTGTGTCACCCTCCTGCCTAAAAGTCTGTGCTGACCAGCTGGCCCCCATCTTCACGCAGATCTTAAACCGATCACTGGAGCTGTGTGAAGTCCCCTCCTGCTTCAAATGCTCCACGATCATCCCGGTCCCCAAGAAATCCTCCATCACAGGATTAAATGACAGGCCCTTCGCCCTGACATCTGTGGTCATGAAATCCTTTGAGAGACTGGTGTTGACCCATCTGAAGAACATCACAGGGCCCCTGCTAGACCCCCTGCAGTTTGCCTACCATGCAAACAGGTGGATGATGCAGTCAACATGGGACTGCACTACATGCTGCAACACCTCGACTCCCCAGGGACATATGCAAGGGTTCTGTTTGTGGACTTCAGCTCAACACCATCATCCTGGAAATACTCAATCCCAAACTCTTCCAGCTCACTGTGCCAGCCTCCACCTGTCAGTGGATCACAAACTTCCTGACAGACAGGACGCAGCATGTGAGGCTGGGAAAAATCACATCCAGAGCACCCGAACTACCAGCACTGGCGCCCCCCAGGGATGTGTGCTCTCCCCACTGCTCTTCTCCCTCTACACAAATGACTGCACCTCAGAGGACCCATCTGTTAAACTCCTGAAGTTCGCAGACGACACAACAGTCATCGGCCTCATCAGGGACGTGATGAGTCAGTGTACAGGCGGGAGGTTGAACAGCTGGTCCTCTGGTGTGGTCAGAACAACCTGGAACTGAACAAGCTTAAAACTGTGGAGATGACAGTGGACTTCAGGAGGAGAAACGGGCTGGAAAGATCACTGCAGACCCATCACACCCTGGACACAAGCTGTTCCAACTCCTCCCCTCTGGTAGGCGCTACAGAGCTCTGTACGCCAAAACCACCAAACACAGGAACAGCTTCTTTCCACTGGCCGTCACTCTGATGAACAATTAATCAGAAATACTGCACTACTACCACCACTTGCACTATCACCTCAATTCCATTGCCATTGTTGTATATAGGTTTATGTTTAATATATATATATATATATATATATATATATATATACTTTTTGGGATATATATTCATACTTATATTGTACATAGTTAAATGTTTATACCTACATCTGTTCTACTTTTTTTGTTGCCCTTGTTTTATTTTTTATATATTTTTTTCTTGTTTATTATAAATTTGTGTATGTACATTGAGAGCAAAGTGGAAACCGGAGTCAAATTCCATGTATGAGTATGCATACATGGCCAATAAAGCTGATTCTGATCCTGATAAAAACACACAATTTAAATTAAGGACATAAAAGTTTGTATTTTTATTGATTGACTTCTGCTCATGCTCGCTTAAGGTGGACTGACCTTTTAAGGAGGAACAGCAAATCTCATTTTTGTGAAAAGCTGCTCCTCTGAGGTCTAAACAGCCCACCCGCCCAAAGATAGATGCTTTGCCGGCAGGTCAAATTGATGAATTAGAAGTTTATACATATCATGTTTTGCAATGAGGTAATCTAAATAACAGCATGAGGTAAAAAGGATGTGTTGGTTGAGCGGAATGAAAGTAGTGAAAATGGAGGCAGGATTAGTATAACAGGATTATGAATGTGGAGTTGCTTAATTAAACAGCAGTGCAGCTGGCAAAACACGATGAGGAGAGTGACAAGAAACACTCCCTTCCACAAAAGCTACTTTTGAATTGCCGCTGACTGTCCCAGTGTCCAACAGTGGAACACTGTGGGTTTCCTGGACTGAGTGCATGTGTATACTTGGTACGGTGATGTAAGTGGTTACACTGTGTGTGTGTGTTTGTGCTGTCATTTAATATAAATGTCTCAAATTGAGACCTTTGCAGTTGTGTGACCAACTTGTCACTGAAGCCAACACAAACATTCTCAACTGTAATGGATGTGTTTTTCCTACGTTTCACACCTTGCTGTGTTTAGCAAACACAGCAAGGTGTTTAAGCTAGTGGGGTAGAGAGATGGGACTGGGGGGTCTTCTCTGAGCTGGCTGGTCACTTGTGAGGTCTCGAAAACAAACACTACCACTTGGTTACTTTAAGTGACAGCTTTGCAGCTTCAAGGTTGTGAATGGCAAAAAAAAAGAATTACAAGCCAAAACACAATAGACACAGATTGTAAGCTTTGATGAGAACCCATTCTCAAATTTCTTGTTCGAGGTTAAGATTGTAAAGGTAAACCAAGACAAAAATCATGCAGTCCCAATATATAATTTAAACAAAAACACAAGAAAGCTGAAAGCTTATTTCTACAATGGTCCTCATCGTAAATGACATTGTAAATGACATCATAAATTCAAGTTAGGCGAGAAAGAAGAAATGGTCTGAGGAATAATCAAAGCTACAGCATTTACAAACAGCAAAGAGGAATGTAAAGATAATGTAGGAAACTTAGCTAAACAGAAAATTCAACTTGAAAAGTGGCATACAGACTGCTTGGCAATTGGGTCTGTACACACCATTGTTGTATAAACAGAACTCTCAATGTTATTACTCTGACACATTCTATATTGAGTACAGTTCACCCAGAAACTCACGAGTGTTAACTATGTGAAATATCTTCTTCAAGTAAACATAGCTAATGTAGAGGATTAACCACCTGATCCACATAATGTGAGCAACAATATCCAGTAATGAAGTAGCCAATAAAATATAGCATGTTAGAGGTTTGGAAATGTCTTGATTTTAAGATGCATCGTGATGCGGACATGAGCGATTCTGCATTGATGCAGTGACAGGACATAATTGGGAGTTTGGTTTAAATTCAGCTCTTTGGGAGTCTAAACTGCATTTTGCTGTCCTTAGCAGTTAACTGTTAATTCTCTTCTCTCTCCTCTTTCTCACCTCTCTGTTGGTGTTTCACTGAGGGTAGAGGTTTACAAAGAAATACTCAAAGAAACACATGTGTAGAGCATTCAAACTCTTTCACATATATGTCACAGCACAATGCAATCAATGTGTAATTCAAGAAACATGTTTACACAATCAATACGTCATACAGTAAGCCTAAATAGGCTATGTGTTCTGACTTTAATAAAGTCAAAGGAAATTAAAGCTGCGAGCTTTAACGGGCCCTCGCAATCTGCAGCGCGTCGGGGGTGCCGGCGGGACTCCGGCCTGCGCGGCCGAGAACGTCTGCGACCATCTGACGGCGCTTCCGCGAGTCAGACGGATTTAATCCCGCGTGGACCGCCTGATGCTGGAAATGATGCTTTGCAAATAGTCCGATGCTTCCTGTATCCGCTGCCTGGCACTACAGAACACGTGCAAACATGCATCATGTAGCTCTGTGTCAAATGCAAACCACATTGTGTAAAAGTCATGTAAATCGGAGGTGTTTATCACAAAATGCAGATTTCCTTTCGCCAGCAGGTGGCGATGTGAGTACTAGTGAAAATAAGCTTGTAGACATCCTCAGGCCATGAGTGTTATCGAGCATGTGAAGTCTGAGACTGTTTGGAACATGTCCAGCTGAGTTACATCAGCTTTTTTCATGGGGAATTAAAGTAGCCGCCCGCTATGAGTTATTGAGGTTTTTTCAATTGAAGTATGTTCAAACTTGAATTAGCATCATGCATAAGAAGTTTTGTACAGATTGGATAATGTACCTGGGAGTTATAACAACTTATATTTTCATAAACAATGAGGCAAAATGGCCGCCACGCCACATCAAGGTTCTTCAATGAAAGCGCACGATTTTGATAACTTTTAATCACAAAGGTCTTAAGAGCATCCTGACCAAAGGAGAGGTTGATCACATAAATTCTCTAGGAGGAGTTCGTTAAAATACGAAGTCTGAAATCTGCAAAAAGTGACAAAAAGCACAAATTCCTGGGTTTACTGTAGCGCCCCCTAGTGGTTGAATGTAAAACAATTCTCAGGGTATGTTACAGCATGCGATGTGCCCATATGCTGCAAATAATGTAATTTTAGGACAAATGGTTGAGAAGTTATGTCTTGATATTAAGCCACGCCCCTAAGAAGTTTATTGGTCCATATCTTGTAAACGCTAAGAGATATCAAAAGCTTTTGATAACTGTTGATGATCTGGATCCAATAATTATCCACAACAAATTGGGTAGTAATCGGACCCAGCATGTAGGAGGAGTTTGCAAAAATGTGTTTGACACTAAATTCAATATGGAGGAAATTCTGAGTAGGCGGAGCTTAGGGGTCAATCTAGTGGATTTAGACATGTGTGTAATTTCAAGTAAATCGGACATACTGGCCGAGGGGCGTCGCCGGTCCGACTTGTAGGGGGCGCTAGAAAGCCATTTTTTTACACACAAATATGCAAATTTTGGCAGCAGATTTTCTACACCAGACCTGACAGGGGTGCAAAATTGGTGAGTTTTCATGAATTCCAAGTACCCCTACAAGCTCCCTTCCCACAAAAATTTAAGTAATAATAATAACCCCTACAATATCAATCGGGCCTTCGCGGCCCGACGTTGTCGGTAGCTCGGGCCCTAATTACCATGATCTCCCTGGGACACTGTGGTAATCAATATTTATTTCAGAAAAGGGATCAACTCATTTCAGTGGATAGATGAAGAAACCATCTCTTAAACAGCCCCATCTGGGTCTAATAAACACAGAGCAGTCAGTTGAAAAACTGATTGGATCCTTGGCAGTGTTGGTTCTGAGCTTTACAGCTCCAGCAGATAATTGGCCTTCACATCCTTGGCCGAACGCAGGGTTTTACAAATACTGTGTTCCAAATACTTGCTAGGGGGGTTCAAAGGCATATGATCTACCTGTAAGCATTTTAAGACTGTTGAAAAGCAAAAATTGGATGACGATAGTTTGAAAGCCGTGTCAGTGGCCAATAGCAAAAATTATCTCTCATGCATGAGAATCAGGTTAAATGTTGCACTTAATGATTCATCTCTCATTTGCACTCGTCCAGTGTGCAAAATCTACTTCATTTACGGTGGAAAAATGTCTTTCGCACTAACTATTACAATAAATGTTTTGCAGTTTGAATAATAAAAACTGCTAAGCATAAGTAAGCTTTTAAAATACATTTTAGTGACAATTGTAAGTGACAAATATTGGTTTTATGATTTTAGAGACCCCACAAATTGTTGCTACTTAGGCTCTCAGGGGGTCTGGAGTGTCAATCAAGGGGTCTTGGACCCCCTCAAGACCCCCCCCGTATTTCGCACACTGCTCTTTTCTCTCTGCCTTCAACATTACATTCTTCGTCACTATAAGCTTTACATGGTGGTTCTTTGATCAACAATTTGAGGACAGGCAGCTAAATCCATGCAAAGCATAATTCAGGAAACTAAAGAATTTTACATTCACCTAGCCGTCATGGTACAAAGTTATCGAACTATGTGTCCGTGGCGTGGCGTCAAAAAAACACCACTTGCCGCGAAACAGGAAGTTGTTGTAACTCGGGCATACATTGTCGAATCTGCTCCAAATTTCTCATATGTCATAACATCCTGACCCGGAACACATCTATATGATAATTTAGAATCATAGAGATAGCGCCACCTAGTGGCAACCGGAAGTTGTAAATTGTGTACTTTGACATCCTGCTCCTCACAGATTAATCAGATCCCTCTAAAATGTTGTCAGAACAGCCTTAAGACCTTGATAATGCTTCATTGTGAAGATTGTAAGAAGTTGTTGAAGGGCGGCGACGTGGCGGCTCGGCGAATTTCGATCCTTTGCCATGAACGAATAAACTGATGTAACTCAACTCCACATCATCAGATCTTTACCAGATTTCACATGTTTGATTAGACTCCAGTCCTGAATACATCTGCAGGCCAATTTTGAATCATAGTCATAGCGCCACCTACTGGTAACAGGAAGTTAAAGTCATTATACTTTGGCTTGTTTCTCTTAGTAGGTAAATCAGATCAACATCAAATTAGTTCCACACAAATGTAAGAAGTTCATAATGCCAGTTCATGAAGCTTTTGATGTTTCGTCGAACGCCGTTGCCGTGGCGATGCAGTCTTCGCCGTGACAAACAAAGGTAATTTTGAGAGGCTAGAAATGCTCGAAACATAAGCAAACTTTGCATACACATTTAAAGCCCAAAATGTAGTTATATAATATGATTTTATTGGTTCAGAGTGGCAAATCGGCTCAATAGCGCCCCCTACAAAATTTCGACGAAGCAGCCCTCGCTGTACGTTTCACATAGATTTACAAAATTTGGTAGGCACATGTATCACATGTGGACTTAAAATAAAGTCTCTTGGGACCATGCTCTAAACCCACCCGGAAGTCAGCCATTTTCAATTTTGTATGAATTTCTCGTGTTTTTTTTTCATTTCCAGGTGCTGTATTACGAACTCCTCCTAGGGAATTAATCCGATCAGCTTAGAATTTGGTCAGAACAATCTAAAGACCTTAGCGATTAAAAGTTACTAAAAGCTTTAGGTTTCATCGAACGACGTGGATATGGTGTGATGGCCATTTTACATGGTTCGCCATCATCCATCAAGCTGTTGTAACTCGACTGTACTTTGTCAAAACTGTCCCAAACTTGACATGCTTGTTGACTGTCATGGCTTTAGGACTTCTGCATGCCAATATTAACTCATAGTCATAGCGCCACCTACTGATAAGCACGGACATAAGCAGGATTCTATAATTACAGCGGCCCAAACACTGACCTTATTGAAAGGGTTTGTGGGCACACCATGAGAAAAAGACTTCTCTGATCTAAATATGTGCAAACTAAGATGCTTGGAGAGCAAACGTTAGATAACAGTGGATTTTCAAACCATGTCAGTGGGCATTAGTGTAAATGATCTGTCCAGAGCTTCTTCATGACAATCAGGTTAAATGTTATAATGAATGCTTCACACTACAATCTAAAGTTACAGAAGAACTTAAAATGAAATCAGTGTTAAATTAAAGTGTTCAAGTAAAAGCAAATGGCACTACTATTTTGTTAAATTTCATGTAAGTCCAAATACAATCAGCAGGACACTGCAGGGAGTTGAACCCCATCCCAGTAAACTGACAGTCTGTTATGTTACAAACACGGAAGCACATTCACACACATTCATTTTCTTAATGATCTTTAAAGGCTTACATTTATGATTGTATCGGATGTACACTCTAAACATTTGAGGCTTAAGACCTGGCAACATGATCTTGCTACGCTGCTGGTCTACGCAGGAAATATCTCACTCGTGCACGCAGTGTGATGGTCACAGAAGTGCATGGCCAGAGTCCTGCTAGTACCCTCGACATGCGTGAAGTTGCGAGGGCCCAATCAATGCTGCTCGCAGCTTTAATTATTATTGGAGCTTAATAAACTCTGTTATATTTTAAAAGAGCAGCTGTCTGTGATTACTCTGTGCATGTATTGTGATAATAGCTGGATAAATGGTATGTTGCTCGAACTTAAACCTTAACTTTCACTCCGAATGTGTAATAGTACCACGACTATTGACATCGTGAGTGAACAATAATTATGAGACTTAGTTTATTGTTTGGTTATTGGTCCCTGTTCACAGGGTGGTGCCCCGTTATTATTAATAATCAATAATTTTACTGACATTAATAATTCTATTGATATCAATAATTTAGTTTTCTTAAATGCTTATAACTCAAACACTCTCCTTTTCGTTCCCAACATTAGTTTCACTTGAGTGACGTTATTACGGGACACTATTGAATATATTCTTTTAATTAATAGAAAGCTGTATGGGGCGCAATGCATCATCCAAAACACAATATGGCATTTTAGCATTGTTTTATTGTTAGATACAAAAGTGCTGTGTTAAACAAAGTTGGCTTTTGGGTTTTAATAATAGAGTGTTACTTTTCCCCCAGGTTGGAGCTCTATCTCCGGAGTGGCCATCTTGTCTCCTATCGGCTGCAGTCTCTTAGCTGAGAGAGCAGGGTCCCAGCTCTGGCTGCCGCTGGCCACCAGCCCACTGTTGCGCTCATTTGTATCTTGATTAGTGGTGCAACAGATCATAAAACTCATGGTTCGGATCGTATCACGGATCAGAGTCACAGATCGGATCAAAAATTGGATCAGCACAAAACAAAAAAGGGAGCAAATATAACTTTTAGAGATCCCTGATCATGTTTTTTTGCCGCTGATACTAATTGCAGATCATTGATGATCCATATGGGCAGATAAAGATCCATTTGTTGTTTGATTATAACAGCTGGTATACAAGGTTTCAGGCTTTTTTGCCACTGTCCCAAATCATTTCAACCACTCTTAAGTCAGTAAAAAATGTTATCCTTTTACTTTGTTAGTCATTTATGTTTTTTTCATAAAGGCAGACAATTCAAATGATTAGAAAATAAAACATTGTATTTTCATTGATTAAAACAAATCTTGTCATTAGTAGTTTTAATTATGCATTATAAGCTGCTAGAGGTATTGTAAACACATCATAATTCATCTCTAATATCTATTTATTTTGGTATGAAAACATCTCGTTGAAACATCTGATCTTATTCAAGTTTCTCACAAACGTTACATTTTACGAGATTACAACATCATGATAACATTATAATTTACCTTCGTCCAATACTCATTTTCACCAAACAGAGCCTGAATGCATCATAATGTAAGTGAACGGAACCTTCGGTCATTGTCCATTACCCACTTTACTAGCTCTCCTAATGTAATTTTCAACACAAATTGGTTGTTTACAATGTAACATTATCAGAGATTGACGACTAGAAAAGCATAAATGCAGATGTCCTGATCGCAGTTTTTACTAAATATTGGTGGATAACGATCATCAGTACAACTTTATTTCACATTGTGATGTTAAAGTAAAACTGTGTAATTAATCTGCGGTTCACGTGTGCCGAACCATGAGGGGTGATCCATACGGATCATGGATCGACAATGATCCGTTACACCATTAATCTTGATGTACATAAAAACGAGGGCCCAGCTTTCTAGTGGATTTTACTAAATATAATTTGTCCTCACAGTTGAATGCAGTTAAAAAAACTCAAGACTGGTAAATTGGGTCAGAAATATTCAGGTTTTACTTTTCAAGTCCATGTGGATTATTTGGTATGCACAGGCGCAGGTGTACAAGCAATTGCAGTGTACTATAATTAATTTCATACCTAGCTAACTGTACCATAATGACAATGTTAGATGATCATTTATCTGTTCGTATGAGTGGAGTGAATAAGATCGATATGCTTGGTATGGAATGAATAATTAAATAGGTAAATGTAAACTAATATGCAAAGCTCCTGGTTAGCTCCAGTTGTACTTTTACAAATATTTTATATCCAGCCATGTTCTCCTGAAGGAGAATTTGTTTGTTTGTTTCTTACATGAATGAATAAATGCCTGAGAGGTTTGTATTTAAGAGTATATTGTTTGCATCTTGCAATAAATATTGATATGTTCTTGATCACTTTGTGTTGTGTCTATTTGCCTTTTCTGTTGAAAAAATATGGGTTTTGAGGCACTGATGGCCTTTCAATGTCATTAATAATTGCTTTGTAAGGCATAGATAGTCCTCACTTTATGATGAGGTCACGCAAAACACTTTACTAACAAGTTAATTAATCATGAATTAACCATGAATTGCAGTATTAATACGCATTTATAAAGCATATATTAACATAGTCCCTAACCATTAGTGCATATCTAAATCATTATATATATATAAATGGATGAATAATGTACATCTAAATACATTCTTAATCATTTACTTACACTTCATAAATTATCTTATTAATCATCCACAACTCCTTAATAATTGGTTTGTAATGAATATAATACTTAATTGACAAATGGGGAATCCATAATTTATAAAGTATGGAAACACAATCATGAAACACATAATAGACGAGCTTATTAATCAAAAATAAAACATTTATAACTGTTATGAATTGTTCCTACATGAGTGTTAATGTCGGAACAATGCTTTATAAAGGATGAATTAAGTGTTTACTCATACTTAACTAATGCTTCATGTAACTAAATGTGTAACTACATTTGCAAGTGTTTAGTGTCTCTGACAATAAACACTCTGGGTAACACTTTTTAATAGTTATTATAAAGTGTTACCCAGAGTGTTTATTGTCAGAGACACAGTTGTACCAATGCTTTAGAGTTTTACACCTGTAAAACCACTGAAAGTGCGTTTGTCAGCATTACGGCTCAAGTTGCCAATGGTACTGAAGATGTGTGCAAGCATGCATGTCTGCATTTATTCATGACTAGACATGACATGAGCATGTGTGCGTAAGCATGCACTCGCATGAGAACAAGCAACCATTGAGCCAGCATGGTCTCACATAAATAGCTGCTTAAAACCACACACAACCCCTTTTATGCAGTGCATGCCCGACATAAACCCAGCTTAATATAGCATGCACAGGCATACACAAACACACACACAGACACACACTGAATCTTAAGCCTGCATGTGTTGGAGAGTCTTGTGATGCACAGACTAAGTTAATAAATGATTTGAATCTTCAAGAAGAGAAGGTGGCATGTTGTGGAAATTCTTCTGTTTATACTTTGCAGTGACAATTCTTATAGTGGAATCTGCAAAAAACGACAACTTGATTAGATTTGTGAGACTCTCATAACTTAAAGCTGCTTATGATGAGAAGTGGATGAAATGATTCTGATGCAGGAGATTTTGGTGATATCATGAGCATGGATTTGTTCCAAAATTAGCATGCACCCCTGGTTTCCTAGTTACTATGCTCTCTATGTATACCAATCATCAATTTGTAGCTCTGATGTCAGCTAAGCTGTCATATATTGTTGAAAATGATGAGTGTATATGAAGACAAAGAGTACTGCGTGATTCTACATTGTCATTACAGGTCATGTAACAGGAAACTAAATTAACAGCACCCTCACAGGTTAAGCCCTGTATCGTTTTAATTGGCTTATTATCTATTTAACATAAACAATTAAGCAATGTTAATTTCAACTCGCTACAAACATGAAGTCAGTATGCTACCTGTAATGTAACAATATTAATTCATCTATACATATCTCCACCTTCTGTAATTTACAGTGAATAGTGTTTTGGAGGTTTGATCATTGTCTATCAAAACCTGATGTTGGGTGCTGGCACCAACAGAGTTGTGTCTACTGGTTCACTTGTAGATGCAGAGAAGTTTTCCTGATTGGCACTGTTCGCTTCTGGAAAACTGTCCTCTGCTATTTAGCAGCTAAATAGCAGGTATCACCTTTTTCTCTAAAATAAACGGTTTTCAGGTGTTTGGATCACAAAAGACCATGGCTGAATATGGTAATGTTTCACAACACCTTGCTGCAATGTAATGTCAACTACGACAATGTAATGTCAACAGTCGCTCTCTCCTGAAGTTTAGGCAAGTTTCTAAAATATTTTTAGTTTCAACTGTGTAAGTGACCCAATTTGTGTTTGGCAATCAATTTGTTGCCTTTGTTACATGTTTTTGCCTGTTTCCTAAATTTGTCATGTTTTTACTGTTTTAAGAAGAAATGCTTTTACTGTGAAGGCGGCTTTCCTAAAAAGGAAGTTGAACTGTGCGCACAGGCAGAGAGAAAAAAGTACGAACAAGATTGCGGTTTTGAATGTAAATGGTTAACGTATTAGTCTCCTCATCTCCCTTGTGCCTTTCTTGAGAAGTTCCTTTATAGTCTGGATTGCTCGTTTGCTTTGATCATTGGAATCCTGGGCTTGATGTTGTGTGCTCCCACTCCTCTGCAAATTGTCTGAACTTACTCACCTGGGGCAATTTGGCAGTATCAGGATACTTTGAGATTCTAACTTTGATCAAAATGGAAAAAGAATCCACACCCGTATTAGCCCTGAAAGTGTTACAGATGGCACACTTCAACACACTGTCCTCAATTTATTTGGAAAATGCTTGCTCCCACTTTTGCATTTCACGATTCCCAAGATGGGCTCATGGATTTTCTGTAGCATTTCTGCTCTGTCTTTGAGGATCAACAACTCTGGAGTTCTTCAAAAACAATTCCTTCTGAGCAACAGAGTTCCTCTCTGAGCTTCCAGTACGATTTTAATTCAGTTGAAACTTAATCTATCTCCATGGCCCAGCAGACGAAACTGACTCAGTTTTTCCTCTGAGATTGGAAGGTGTGCTGATAGAAAATGTACTTGTAATGCCTCCTCTAGTAGTCGTTCTGTCTGTTCTTGCAGATAAGCTGTGCTGAGTGTGTGCAAGTCTTTTCCTGGTTTGTAGGCTACACGCAAGTCAAAAGGCTGCAATTTCATCAGCATCTTCTATGGTCTGAGAGGAGCTTTGTGTAATCTTTTCGCGACATCAATAGCAACCCATTCTTTCTCTATCTGTGGATGTCTTTTCTGTGTGTCACTAAGAAACCTTGAGCAATATGCCACAGGTTGTCCATCCTGCCTTATTACAACTCCCATTCCTTCAGAGCGTGCATCCACTCACAATGTGACTTCCTTGTTTACATAATAGAACTTGACCACTGCGGCATTGCTTACCAGTTTCTTCAGAAACTCCAAAAGCTTTCTGAGTGATGGACTCACATCAGACAGGTTCGGATTGACTTTTGAGAGGTACTGCACCATGCCTTAGAACTTCATCAGTACAGATCTGCCATGTGGTTTTGGCATGTTCATTATTGCTCTGATCTTTATCTGGCTTCAGGCCTTCTGCACTCAGATAGTTCAATATATTGTATGTCTGTCATTCCAATCTTACACTTGTCTTCATTAAACTTGAGATGTATGCTTCTTTTATTGTCAAGAAGCTGTCTCAGCTTGACAGCTTCTTGGAAAGCTGATTACACACCAAACGGAAGTCGTTTAAATCGGTGCAACAGATCATAAAACTCATGGATCAGATCATGGATCGGATCAGCACAAAAGATAAAAGTGAGCCAATATTACTTTTAGAGATCCCTGACCACATTTTTTTTCCGCCGATACTAATTCATGATCCATATTGGCGGATACAGAACCCTTTGTTGTTTGACTATAGCAGCTGGTCTACAAGGCTCCATACTATTTTTTTTTTGCCACTGTCCCAAAATTCATTTCAACCACTCTGAAGTCTGTCAACCATCAACAATTCTAAATGTTATCCCTTTACTTTGTTATAGTTATCTATATTGCTTTTTTTTCTTCATAAATACACAATTCAAATTATAAAGAAAAAAAGATTGTATTTTGTATAAAATCTTGTCAGTAGTTTTAATGATGCATTTGCTGCCTTGAGGTATTGTAAACAGGTCGTAATTCCCTCTCTAATATCTATTTATGTTTTTGTGAAAAAATCTCCTTCAAACAACTATTTATTCAAGTTTCTCACAAAAACTACATTTTATGAGATTACAAGTGAACATATCACGATAACGTTATAATTTACATTTGCCTAATACTCATTTTCACTGAACAGATTCTGAATGCATCAGAATCAAAAAACACAGGACATGATGTTTGTCTTGTCCTTTGTGCCAAGGTGGTGAGCACTTCCAGGAAATTAACCTTGTTTTGAGTGGTTGACGATCGACAACTGGGGGTTTTCCAGCTTGTGTTGGGTGTATCTTGGTTTGGTTTAGGTTGTAGAATTTTGGGACAGTTGGGCCCAGAACACATCATCAGTAATGTTCCCTTGTGTCATTGAGTGTTTCAGCCGTTCAACACTATACACCCTCCCCAAGGGTGGCCAGCTGCAGGATGTTCAGCCCTCAGCTTGTGTGCCATGCCCAACTGTCTCGAAATTGACAACATTGAGAATGGTAGACGCTTGAATGGTTAACAGGTGGGGATTCTCAAGTGGGTTATGCTGACATATTTGGAGCCCAGCATGGGTCATTCCGCTTGATAATGTAACTGAACTGAACCTTCGTTCATAGGCCATTAGCGGTGCTGCCATCGTTACTAGCTCATCTCCTGTCAATGTAAACACATATTGGTTGTTTATAATGCAACACTGTCAGAGATTCGCGACTAGAAAAGCATAAATGCAGATGTCCTGATTGCATATTTTACTGAATATTGGCGCATAACGATTATCACTAAAACTTTATTTCACACTTTGATGGTTAAAGTAAAACTGTGGAATTAATCTGAGGTTCACATGCGTGCCGAACCGCAAGGATAACGGAACACGTATCGATCCGTTACACCACGGTACACAATTTGGGACTGTCCTCATCTAGTTGTATTTGCCAGAGTCCATGGTTTGCTTCCAATACCAACAAAAACTCATGTTTGTATCCATATTCACTGAATTCACTTTTATCAAACACTGCTATTCTTGGGCTTTTTTGTTAGCTTCATTTTACTTAGCCTGTTCACCACTCCATCATTTTGTTCATGTAATGCTTTCGGGTGGCTTTGTGTGGCTTAGTTAGCTCTGCTGATATCAATAGCTTTAGGCCCAAATCACACTGAGAGAAATGCATCGCCCGTTTTCTTATGGTACGGCCTGGTGTGCACGTCACATTTTTCTAGGATTTTTTAGAAATGTTTATAATGATTACATTTCCATAATTAATAAAAATGACGACATGATTGCTTTAATTGTGTATGTAACAGTTATTTACCTATTTATTTTAAGCAATTTGATTTCTCTATAGACTTGACTTGGCTAATATTATCGAAAATATCTTACCACTGCTACAAGTCCTGTGCCGAAGTGTCCCTGAGCAATACACTGAACCCCTAACTGCTCCAGGCGCTTCTCAGCAGCCCACTGCTCCCAATAAGCTAGGGATGGGTTAAATGCAGAAGTTAGATTTCATGTATGTGTATATGACGACTCTCTAATAAAATGTCGTTGCGGGGGCAGGAGATTTAGGAGGGTATTCCAGACATCCCATCCCCAGCAATATTTTCCCACTCTTCCAGGGGAAAAGCTGAGGCGTTCCCAGACCAGACGAGATATATGGTCTCTCCAACGAGTTCTGGGTCTACCCCGGGATCTCTTACGAGTTGGAAATGCCCGGAAAACCTATAAAGACAGGCGTTCAGGAGGCATCCTGATCAGATACCTAAACCACCTCAGCTGGTCCCTTTCGACACGAAGGACCAGCGTCTCTACTCCCTAGCTCCCTCCGGATGTGTGAGCTCCTCACCCAATATTGAAGGCTGAGCTTCTCACCCTATCCCGAAGGCTAAGCTCAGCCACCCTACGAAGGAAGTTTATTTCTGCCGCTTTTATCCGCAATTCGGTCACTATACCCAAAGCTCATGACCATAGGTGAGAGAATCCGCATTGCTCCTCCTGGATCTAAGGTTCAACAAGCCTCCTTTCCAGCACTCCCGGCGAGGCTGAGCAGTATGATACCCTCATAATTGGAGCACATTCTCTGGTCTCCCCATTTTTAAATGGGAACCACCACCCCGGCATGCGACTCCACAAGCATTGTCCCCTACCTCCTCGGACACTGAAGATAGACAGCAAAACAAAGTCCAAAAGATGTCCAAAGTTTTCAGCATCTCAGGGCGAATCTCATCCGCCCATGGCATCTTGCCACTGAGGAGCTTTTTAACTACCGCAACAACCTCTGCCAGGCGAATGGATGGGTCTTCCCCCGAGTCTCTCTCTGCCTCCTCCACAGAGGATGTGTTGGTTGGGTACAGAATCAACAAAATCACTTGTTCATTAAAATGGATAATGCCAGAAAAAGTCCATAGGACATCAACCAAAATATTTATGGAAAATTACCTTAAAAATAGTAATAGTAGTTGATTTTGCACATGAGAAAATAGGGATACATATTTTAATATATTGGTTTTGCAAATATATTGAATCTAAGTTTTGTCTAATGCAACTGTTATTCAAAAATGTGATTTGCCAATCTCCCTCCGCTCCCTCAGTAAATTATTTAGAACACACCCAACCGCAACCAACGAGCAGTTCAGAAGACATGGATTTTGTGGCACATGCTGTTTGGAATACTTTTATGCAAACGCAATATACCAGTCACCTTAAAGATAAGACGGCTGCAGGAACAGACTGCTTTAGCTCAGATTCTGTCTTTTGACAAAAATGTATGTGAAGAGATGATGAAAAATGACATCTGACATTGGATTGATGACCTCTGATTTACATTCCAGAGTTTTATAGATGGCCTCTACATGGCAAAAATAAGTACTACAAGCGTTTCCTCACTGACTATACAACTTTTAGTTTTTGATCTTTTTATCTCCTGTACTACAGGGATTCCTGAGGTGTATAATTTTGACAGAATCATTTTGTGCAGAATTATTTGACTGTTTTTAGCATTTAAAACAGTCGGAATACACAGACTGTATTGATCCAGATGGCGGCATTTGCTGCAGTAAGCAGAATTTGGAATTTTTAAAAGTATCTCAAATTTGAAACATGGATTTGGTTGAACATGTGAGGGCATCTATGGAAATCAGCAGACCAACTGCTGTGTCTGAGGAGTTATCTGATGTTGTTTGTGTCATTGTTGACACAAGTTGTTTTTATTTAATGGATGGTCAACTTTTATTTTATTTATGCAGTGAAACGTTTCATGAATGGGAGTGTTTTAGAACCAATATTTATCTTTAGTGATGTTGATCTCTCTGCACTGTTTTTTGATAATATGTGGTTGTGGCCATAGCTGTCTGTGAATGTGAAGGTTCATTTTCTAACAAAGTTACTGTATAGTGTCACCGGGGTGAGTTTGGTGTTTGGGTTGAGTTAAAATAATGCACAGATCTTTGGAAAACATCCTGCTTCCAGTTGAATTGTTGCTCTTCATACTTTAACAGTAATAAGACTGAACACAGTATGTGGTAAAGTGTTCAAGCATGGAGCACTGGAATGAATTAGGGGTCAGAACATAAACGTCAGAACATAAACGTGTTTCTCTTTTGTGTGCATGTTCCGTAGAGTGTTTTGATTGTGCTTTTGAGAGTATTATTATTAGGTACAATTTTGTGACTGACTATGTCTCACTGTGTGCATTTCAGAGCAGTCCCAAGTGTATGCCCTGTGCTATGAAGGCGTCTTTGGAACAGCAAGTGGCAGAGCTAAAGGTGAACACTGAGGTCCAATCAACAGATTCCCCAACTGATCTAGAGGACTGCAAAATAATTTCAGGTAAAATAATCTTCCTCCCAAATACAAAATTCCACTGCAAAACACATGCAAATGGACATGGTGGACATGGTGGACCCAATGTGTAGATTTTAGGTTTTAGTACTTTTAAAATATGTAAATATATCTATATTTTTTTCGGAATACAAATACTGAACAAATCATCTCCAGCGACTTAATAGATTAATCACTGATTATAATATTTTATAATACTGACTTAATTTAAAAGTCTTGCTGAGGTTCATGATGCATGAAAGGATAATTAGCTATTCTGTGCTTTAGTTGCTTCAAAACATCCACCATGTGACACACAATCATTATTAATAGCAATGGATTCTTTCTCTCTTCTCTAAGGTGTAGGGTCTGGAAAACAAACAGACAAACATCAAGCAGACAAATCTATTACACATCCTCAGTGGCTAAGCATCCTTCATATTTGAAGTATCAACACATCTAAGCCCATACTTCATGTTTATAAAGCAGAGTAGGCACAAATGTGTGCATACTGGGATTTAAAAATTACAAACAGTCCTGTATGTTGCACCACAGAGGCAGTCATTTCATGGTGCTGATTATGTATTATGTTACATTATACTATATTATATTTTACATTATTACTGTAAGAGTACTACAAGTAATGAATGCACTTCCATCAATGTCTTCCAAAAGGTGTGTTGGTCTTTTAGCTATATAATGTCCAGTGCAATGAGAAGTGTCCAGTGTTTCTCACAGAATTCTACCTCTGCTCTTCATGAGTGGAGCGCAGCAGCACGTCAGGCCATCGCATGTCCAGCCTGGACAGCTCAGTCAGAGAGATCCGAGGCTGAGCTGTCAGAGATCTCCCTCGGCCACAAGTTATCTCTGGAACAGATAAAAAAAATAAAATAAAAAATGCAAAAATGGCTCGCCAAATATGCTTTTGCGGCCATTAATATACCAGGGCGGCTTGCCAAAGTAAAGGCTATGTGTGGAAAACTGTGGTGTCATTACATTACAGTCATTTAGCAGACAATTTTATCCAAATCGACTTACAATTCAGATTCTATCACAATTCTACACCGTAGGCACAGCTACGGGAGCAATTTTGGGGTTAAGTGTCTTGCTCAAGGACACATCAACATGCGGCTAGTGGAGCCTGAGCCGGGGATCGAACCGCCGATCCTCTGATTGAAGGACAGCCCTGCTAGCCACTTCGCCACAGTCATCAGTGTCACATTAATGCAGTCTTTTTCTTTTCTTTGAAAATGGTCAAGATTTGTAGACTCAGAATGTGTTTTGTACATCTGTGGAAAGTGGAATAATTGTACTGAAGTAGTAACAGCAAGAATGATTCTGATCACTTTCCTTGTCTTAACTGTATTTGTCAGGAGAGGTCCTTGCAGCCAAAAATGGATCTCCTGAGTCAAATTACCAACCTTTGGTCCATTCTTCTCTCTCAGCATCTGATGGGACGGGAGAGACAAAGACAGGAGAAACAGACCTACCAAGAGGGGCCACGGTTACTGGTGCTTTGGCGGAGATGGAGGATGTTGTCCCCAGTCAGGAAGATTCTCAACAAACCCACAAAGTTAAGACTTATATATTTCGATTGATCCAACGCCAAGCTCTACCCACACACTCCTCAAAGCTCCGTACCAGCCTGGCACATGATGCCAGAGCTGTCAATGTGGTGAGGCAGAGTAGTATATGCCGCATGGTGAAGCAACATTCACCGAAGCAGGTGTCTGTTCAGGAGATCTCTACTCCATCCCAGGGTTCACAAGGAACTGCTCCACAGGCTTGCCATAAACTTGATCAGGACCCTTACATGGGGACAGGGTTTACCGAAGATGTCCCACCCCTGTACCACCAGAATCTCCAGCAAAGTATCCAACATCAACCAGGGCTTTATCACAGGCCCAGGCAGGCTTCCATGATTAACACCTCCCGGTCAACATTGCTGGACTATCCATCTTGCAGAGGGCTGCAAGCCCACCCAGACTCATGTAATGGCGAGCTTGATTCACCTCAACATTTCCACAACTACCCTTCCTCTCCAGGTCTGTCAAAGCCTCACCAACCACTTTCACCTGAAGAGCAGCTGTTTAAAGCAGAGTATATTCCAGCCCATCCTTGCCGAGCCTTGACCAGAGTTTATGCCCATCACCACTCCAACCCCTACAAGGGGCCTGGGGTGCCCAACCGAACCACATATTCTCCAGAAAGAAACCATCACCAACAAGAGCAGCAGTCCACAGCATCTCAGATCCAATCTTCCAGATCCCGAGGGGGGCCAAAGAAGTGTCACTCGAATGAAGACAGAAATGGGTTCAGCAGGAAGCCGGGAAAGAAGGCATGTAGGTCTCAGTCAGAGAATAGCCTGCAAAGGGTTCCAGATCGCAAGTACAATACAGTAGAGAGGGATGGTGGAGGAAGTGGAAGCGGAAGCCGTAGTAGTCAATACAAGAGCAAGAAACAACAGCATGGTAGCTGTCGACGCTGGCAGTCCACCCTGGAGCTCAGCCAAGATGAGACTGACCAGCCGCCCGTGCAGACACACGTGCGAGGCTCTGCAGCTTCAAACCAAAGGGACCATTGTACAACTCGCACATGCAAATCTCGCCCTACACATGTATCGCATGCCGACCCACACCATAACCACTCCCACCATCATCAGCACTTTGAGTACCAGTTAAAGAGGGAACAAGTGCCACTGTGTCAGCCTAGTGAGGAATACCCCAAACTACGTCAGGGTGAGTCTGAGTCAAGCATGAGCGAAGCAGACTCTCTAGAGTCCAGCTCTTTGTCCAGTGATTCAGATGAGAGTGGTGGTCTCGTTTGGCCCCCTCAACTATCCCTCCCTTCACCATCTGCCCCACCTGGGCCACCTCTGCAGCCCAAAGCTTTTGTCAAGATTAAGGCTTCACATGCTCTTAAGAAGAAGATCCTGCGCTTCCGCACTGGTTCACTTAAAGTAATGACCACTGTATGAAGTGGAATACTGGCCAAACTAAAATGGAGAGCAGATCTTTGGACAACATAGAACTATAGACCACAAACTACAGTGAATATAAAAAACAATGTGTATATGAAAGTTATATGTTCTAGGTTAAAATAATTGACTGGATGGCTTTAGAAGCATTGGCGGAAATGGGCATCACCATATCAGCCATTTCAAAAATGGGATGTAAAATTGTATATGAAGTGTTACATTTGACTAAATATCTGAAATGGATGACTCATGTTTCATCAAAGGATACCATAATTGGCCACATTTGGCCCCTAAATATCCCTACCCTCAACATGCACACAGCCAGCAATAGCTGGTTGGCATTGTCTTTAAGGTCACACAGAACCGACTCCAATACACCCTATGCAAGAACATTTCCGTACTCTTATCCTAAACTTTCATATGAGTGTCAGATTCATCAAACTGTCTTAACCGCACAAATTATTTTGTTTCAACCTGACTAATGCCACTGGTTAATGGGTAGCTGTGCATTTGTGAATTTTATTATTATCATAACCAACACTTTGCTATATACAGATTATTTAAAAAGTACGTTTTGATTGCTAGGTTGACTGTCACCATTTAATAGGACATGTCTCCAAGTTTAACATTCTGGTTTCTATCTTGTTCTTGCTAATTCTACAAAGATACAAATGTGTATGTATGAAATGTATTGTTGGAAATATAGCAGCCTACAATGCTAACACAGACTACAGTTTCGGTCTTATATTTGGATTGTTTTGTTGCTAAAGTGATGCGTACCTGTTATTTCAATTTTTAAGTCATACTTTATTTAAACAGGATGATAACTCAAGGCAACATCCATAAGTTAGTACGTTTCTGCATAAACATACAGCTATTAAATATATTGTTGGAAATAAATGTAGGACTTGGGAAAATGTGGCCGTATATAAATTCATGTGAAGGAGTAGATTGTTAGTACAGTTCGTATTGCCAGCTATTTTGTCTGGAATTTGTGGATGAGATAGTATTATTGGTGAAAGAATTGACTTTTAACCAGCTTCTAGCAGCAGACACAAACCAGCAGAATACCGCAGAATCAAGATTTACATTTAATCATCTTTTTTAAGTTTTGGAGAGATCAAATGTCTCACTCACAAAGTTAAGTATTCTTAAAATACTTGAATGTTAATAGTTTGATGACAAAATATATGATGTGAAATAAAAGTGTTCGTTTTAGAAAATACCAAAACGATCGTGCGTGTTTTTCTTTATTGCATCATGCTTGGTGTTACACTGCACACCCAGGAGCGATTTAATCCTTTCATTGGCCCCTAGGTTTGGCTAAGCCCATTAGCCCTTTTGCTGCCCGAAACCACATATCCACTACCATAACGAACCGATTTACCTCTGCACATAGTGATACTGCTAAGCCAAGCCTCTCCACAACAAAGATACTTTACATGATTTCATTTAATTTAAATATCTTTCAAATACTACAAACATCTCTCCAACAGTATGACATGTCACACTTTGCAATTTCAGTTCACCTGGGGAAATTATCAATATTTCTACAACACTGCAAACAATACCATCAATACCACAGACCACACCAGATGAATTGCAAGGAGCATAAACATTCTTGCATATTAATGCCATAGTAACATTAGCATTGATATTCCAGACTATACTTACCCTTAGAAGTGTCTACGACTGGTTTCCTTGAAGCAACATTCTTGATTAACTCCTTAAAGTCTCTCCTTAAAGTTTCTTTACAATGTCACTCTTCTTCAAAACTGGCATTTTGCAATAGGTAGATCTGCATGTTGACTTCTTGGCTAACGCCACTGTCTTGAGACACCATGCTAACATCAGCGCTAGCCACCGCATAGTTGTTGAATAGCTGAGTTGTAGGACACAACTGCCACTACATTGCTTTCAGCCTTTATTTTCTCCCAACATTTCACTTTCGAGCACCGCTGTAGTGTCTCCAAAATTCCACCATGGCTGGGTATTTTTTCAATTGAGAGGCTCATAATGCCCAGGCTTATATAACGCCAAACTGACCAAACAGTGTCAACAAATACCCCCCTTGGCAACAAACTGGCTAATAAGATTAAATGAGGTGAGAAAACACATATATGCTCTCATACTCACGCAACAGTCGGCAGCCCTAGTGTTGGTGATGGAAGTGTTGAGTGATTGAAAAGAATCAGAGAGAGGGAGTGGGGGAGATGACAGACAGTGTGTTGTTGCTTTAGACTAATAATGCCAATATTCCTCTGTCACCAACAGAACAGAAGGAGAAGATTTGATTGAACTGTAGTGAAACTGTGCTTCCTGGTCCTTTGGATTCATGATCCATGAGACTAAGGCTGTTAAGAATGTGTTTACGGATACATAAGTGCTACCTTTATTGTTACTTCTACTGATAAAACCAAAATTATTACAACTACTATTTCTATACATTTGGTAATGGCACTATTGCTTCTACTACTACTACTTCTTCTACAGCAACTGAAACTACGATTGGATTAGGGTTTTGCTATTACTACCCCAACTACTATTTTAACGCGATTACTACTATATCACAACTATTAAAATTGATAATAATACCACTGACATTACTTACTGCTACTATAACTATTGGCACTACTACTACTACTACTACAACTACTACTGCTTCTAAACATCGAACAAAAAGTTCGGAAATTAGTGTTTGGTAGATTATTTCTCTGTTGTAACAATGCTTCTTGGCAATACATTTTATACTGTTGGAAAGCCTGTTTATTTCCCTTTTAAACGGTGCCCCATTTGTAAGGAACATGCATTTCTGGGATGAGCAGCACAGCTGAGTATGTGGGTTGCGTCCATGAAAAATTTGACAAATCTTCTCTGCCAATGCCAAACAGCTTATTCTGCTGTTGCTATTGACCGTCAGGCCCGTTTGCGCTGGTGTCAGCAACACCTGCACTGGAACCTGAACATGTGGAGGAACGTTATGTTTAGCGATGAGTCCAGATTCTGCCTAGGGAAGTTGGATCGTAGGGTCAAAGTGTGGAGAAGACGGGGAGAACGCTATGCTGATTGCTGCACCGATAGAGTAACACCTTTTGGTGGAGGCAGTGTGATGGTGTGGGGCGGCATCTCCCTCACTGGAAAAATGAGGCTTGTCTTCATTGGAGGCAATCTCAATGCAGAGAGATATCGAGATGAGATTCTGCAACCAGTGGAAATCCCATTTCTCCACAGTCTGGGACGGAACTCCATCCTCCAAGATGACAACGCTCGCCCCCACAAAGCGGGGTTTATCAGAGACTACCTCCACAATTTGGGAGTAGAGAGAATGGAATGGCCTGCCAACAGTCCTGACCTCAACCCAATTGAACACTTGTGGGATCAGCTGTTCGTGCCAGAGTGACCAACACAACCACGTTGGCTGACTTGCGACAAATCCTGCTTGAGGAGTGGAATGCCATCCCACAGCAGTGTGTGACCAGCATGAGGAGGAGGTGCCAGGCTGTTGTGGCTGTGTATGGTTCTTCCACATGCTACTGAGGCTCCTGACTGTTTGTTAAATGAATAAATTGTAAAATTGCCAATATGTCTTGTTCCTTCCTTGTTACTGATAGACTTCAATCATCCAATCCACCAAACAAGAGTCAATAGCAACAGCAGAATAAGCTGTTTGGCATTGGCAGAGAAGATTTGGCAAATTTTTCATGGACGCAACCCACATACTCGGCTCTGCTGCTCATCCCACAAATGCATGTTCCTTACAAATGGGGCACCGTTTGAAAGGTAAATAGACAGGCTTTCCAACGGTATAAGATTTATTGCCAAGAAGCATTGTTACAATAGAGAAATAATCTACCAAACACTAATTTCCGAACTTTTTGTTCGATGTTTATTACTACACTATTACTATTAGCGCAATTAGTAGTAGCAATCCCACTACTATTACCAATGTACAACTTTTACTAGTATGATGCATGATTACTTCTCGTAGTGCTACTGTTGATAACAAAAATGTCACTATAACTACAGTATACTACATGTACCAATAGGGTATATACACATAATAAACCATTTTCTCTCCGGGAAAGTAATTGAGATCCTACAGTGTTTGAGTGTGTGCGTGTGCACCAGAGAGATTAATTGCAAGGGGATTTTAATGAGCTTGGCTGTTTTATGACATTAGGATTCAGTTCCAGCTGCCTATGTACATTCATTCCAGTTGTAGAGAGAAAGCAGAGAAAAAGAGGACAGGAAAGAAGAGGAGGAACGGCTCATATAAGCTCTGCTCCAATTGCAAATAACAAAACCTCTCACAAATGAAACATTTGAAACTTTTTTTTATCTTGCAACCAATCTAGTATCAACAACATTTTCCCAGCCACCATCCTCTCACTCATATTCACCCCTTCCCTCTTCGTCCCTCCATCTGTTTGTGGTTAAAAGAAACATGCTCCCTTCAGGGCCAGAAACCTGTAGTATTTCCTGCCTTGCCAGAGAGCAAGGGGGAGAGAGGCAAGAGTGGAGGAGGAGACAAAGGGGAGAACAGAGAGGCACCGAGCATGAGGAGGAAACCTACATAGAGAAAAAGAAACAGAGAAGTTGATAGAGGGAGGGAAGGGGAAAGAAGGAGGTTGAATGGAAGCCTCGTGCTCATACATCTGGTTTTGATTAGCCAGACAGAGAGGGTGATGGTAAGAGAGAGGAGAAAGAGGGGCTTTTATTTTTTACACTTTTGGGGATGACCTATTTTTTCTCCTCTATCGTTTTTGTTCTTTTTTTTACTCCTACACAGTTCATCCACATTTCAAATCCCTGGATTCAACTTTCTTTAGTCTCCGGTCTCCGTAAACAAAGAAGCACAAAGGCAATTCAAGATTTATTTTCTTTTTCCCCTGCTCCACCTGCTTAACTTTACTTAACATGCCATGTCTTTACTCAGGATTGAAATTGAAGGAGCCAGCCAGAACCAGCCACAAATCCGTACTTCATCATTAACCATGTCTCGCTTATTTTTAGCTACTTTACAATCTCTGAGGATAGGAGTTTATTTAAAATACAGTATGAAAATATTTTTTTTAGAGCCCGAGCACTGACAATGTCAAAGCGGAGGACCTATTGTTCTTCAAATGTTTATTAGGGCCCGAGCACCGACAACGTCGGGCCGCGAGGTCCCTATTGAAACTGTAGGAATTATTATTTATTATTAGGGCCCGAGCACCGACAACGTCAGGCCGCGAGGTCCCTATTGAAACTATAGTGATTATTATTATTCTGCAAGTGAATCGCCTTTTGGGGGCCTTTATCATGTCCGAAAACTCACCAAAGTCGGCATGAATATCAGGACTGGTGAAAAATTTGATATTTTATGGGTCCCACTCTCGAATATGAAAAAATTGCTTGCTGGCGACCCCTAGAATTTAGCCCTCTCATCCCGTATGTCCAATTAACTTGAAATTTTACACAGGCAAATGAGGTCTACAAAAAAGCCTCTTGGACCCCTAAGCTCCGCCTACCAAAAGTTTCCGCCATTTAGAATTTTTTGAAAAACACATTTTAGCAAACTCCTCCTACACGCTGAGTCCGATTGCTACTAAATTTGCTGTGGATCATTATTTGATCTATATAATACAATTTTATGTATTTCGTTTAGAAGATATGGACCTATGAACTTCATAGGGCGTGGCTTTGTTTTTCAATACTCATAACTTCAAAACCTATAATCGCAAAATTTGTCTCATATGTGCACATCGCATATTGTCAGGTACCCTACAATTCTCATTCCATTCTACCACTAGGGAGTGATACAGTAGTTAAGCCATTTTTGGCTGTTTTGTCAATTTTCATCGTTTTCAGGCGTTGTACTTCAATGAACTCCTCCCACAAAATTCATGCGATCAACTTCAAATTTGGTTTGGATGATCTTAAGATATTAATGATGAAAAGTTACTAAAATGGTCTACTGACATTCAACGACCTTCATTTTATGTGGCCCCCATTGCTGTGGCAACTCGTCATTCGCCATGAAAAAGGAAGCTTATTTTTCTGCAGCTTAGGATGCTTAACAAGCCTTGGATCTTTGCACAGGTGTCATAGGTGATGGACATAAATGTTTCATATGGGTTTTTGGCTTGACCGTTAAAGATTGCCTCGATAGCGCCCCCTACAAATATTCAAAAATGCAGCCCCAGCGCTACGTTTGATCTACGTGTATGAAATTTGGTAGGTACATGTATCACATAAAGACTTACAAAAAGTGTCTTGGGACAATGCTCAAAAAGTATCAGGAAGTCTGCCATTTTCATTTTTGTGTTAATTTTCCCTTGTTTTCTAGCGCTATACGTTAACGAACTCCTTGGCATTTTGTCAGATCCACTTCAAATTTAGTCTGTACAATATAAAGACCTTCGCAATTAAACATTCCTCAAAGCTTTACGTTTGATGGAATGGTGTAGCCGTGGCGTTGCGGCCATTTTACGTGATTCGCCATTGAACAACAAGCTGATGTAACTCCACTGGACTTGCTCAAATCTGTCCCAAACTTGCCATACTTGATAACAGTCATGGCCTGAGGATATCTGCAAGCCAATTTTCACTCAAAGTAATAGTGCCACCTACTGGCAACAGGAAGACAGCGTTATGTGACAAACAGAATCCGATTTACATGATGTGGTCTATACTTGATATAGAGCAACATAATGCATGTTTGCGAGTGTTCTCTATCAACACATAGTGGATACAAGAACTGGTAGAATATTTGCATTACATAATTTCCAGCATCACAGTCCACGCATTAATAATACGTCTTACTTGTGGGAATGCTGTCTGATGGTCACAGATATTTATGGCCACGTCTTCGGGCATACCGCCAGTACCCCCGATACACAGGAAGGTGCGAGGGCCCTATTGAAATCCAATGAATTATTAGGGCCCGAGCACTGACATAGTCGGAGCGGAGGACCTATTGTTATTCTAATATTTATTAGGGCCCGAGCACCGACATAGTCGGAAAGGAGGACCTATTGTTATTCTAATGTTTATTATCATTATCGTACCAGTTTCATCAAAAAAAGGAGGTGATACTGGAAAACTTTAGAAATTTGGCACGCAAGCCAGAATTTGCGAAAATTGCAGTCTGATTGGGGTGTCCAGCTGCGGTATGAAATATTGGCTCGATAGAGCCCCCTATTGAGTAGCCCCAACATTGGGTTTCAGCTAGCTGTATGAAATTTGGTAGGTAAAATCCTCTTGAAATTTTTCACTAAACCAAACAGGAAGTCGGCCATTTTGAATTTTATGACGTTTTTGGACCGTTTCAAGGCATCATACTTTAATGAACTCCTCCTAGAGATTTAACCCGATTGACTTCAGATTTGGTCAGTATGCTCTTGAGACCTTGGCAGTGAAAAGTTCCCTCTAAAGTTTTGTCAGAAAAGCCTTAAGACCTTGATAATGCTTCATTGTGAAGATTGTAAGAAGTTGTTGAAGGGCGGGCGACGTGGCGGCTCGGCAAATTTCAATCCTTCGCCATGAACAAATAAACTGATGTAACTCAACTCCACATCATCAGATCTTTACCAGATTTCACATGTTTGATTAGACTCCAGTCTTGAAGACATCTGCAGGCCAATTTTGAATCATAGTCATAGTGCCACCTACTGGTCACAGGAAGTTAAAGTCTTTATACTTTGGCTTGTTTCTCTTAGTAAGTAAATCAGATCAACATCAAGTTAGTTCCACACAAATGTAAGAAGTTCCTAATGCCAGTTCATGAAGCTTTTGCCATGGCAACGCAGTCTTCGCCGTGAAAAACGAAGGTGCCTTTGAGAGGATAAAAATGCTCGAAACATAAGCAAACTTGACTTCTCTGATCTAAATATGTGCAAACTAAGATGCTTGGAGAGCAAACGTTAGATAACAGTGGATTTTCAAACCATGTCAGTGGGCATCAGTATAAATGATCTGTCCAGAGCTTCTTCATGACAATCAGGTTAAACGTTACAATGAATGCTTCACACTACAATCTAAAGTTACAGAAGAACTTAAAATGAAAACAGTGTTAAATTAAAGTGTTCAAGTAACAGCAAATGGCACTACTGTTTTGTTAACTTTCATGTAAGTCCAAATACAATCAGCAGGACACTGCAGGGAGTTGAACCCCATCCCAGTAAACTGACAGTCTGTTATGTTACAAACACTGAAGCACATTCATTTTCTTAATGATCTTTAAAGGCTTACATTTATGATTGTATCGGAGGTACACTCAAAACATTTGAGGCTTAAGACCTGGCAACATGATCTTGCTACGCTGCTGGTCTACGCAGGAAATATCTCACTTGTGCACGCAGAGTGTGATGGTAACAGAAATTCATGGCCGCGTCACCCAGAGTCCTGCCAGTACCGGGAAATACCGTTTAACTCGTGCACGCAGTGTATGACGGTCACAGAAATGCATGGCCAGAGTCCTGCTAGTACCCTCGACGTGCGTGAAGTTGCGAGGGCCCGTATGACTATGATTCAAAATTGGCCTGCAGATGTCTTCAGGCCTGGAGTCTAATCAAACATGTGAAATCTGGTAAAGATCTGATGATGTGGAGTCGAGTTACATCAGTTTATTCGTTCATGGCAAAGGATCGAAATTCGCCGAGCCGCCACGTCGCCGCCCTTCGACAACTTCTTACAATCTTCACAATGAAGCATTATCAAGGTCTTAAGGCTTTTCCGACAACATTTGAGAGGGATCTGATTAATCTGTGAGGAGCAGGATGTCAAAGTACACAACGTACAACTTCCAGTTGCCACTAGGTGGCGCTATTACTATGATTCGATATTGTCTTATAGATGTGTTCCGGGTCAGGATGTTATGACATATGAGAGATTTGGAGCAGATTAGACAATGTATGGACAAGTTACAACAACTTCCTGTTTCACGGCAAATGGTGTTTTTTTGACGCCACGCCACAGATACATAGTTCGATAACTTTTTGATCTTTGAGTAACTTTTCACTGCCAAGGTCTCAAGAGCATACTGACCGAATCTGAAGTTAATCAGGTCAAATTTCTGGGAGGGGTTCGTTAAAGTATGACGCCTTGAAATGGTCAAAAAACGTCATAAGATTCAAAATGGCCGACTTCCTGTTTGGTTTAATGAAAAACTCCAAGAGGATTTTTTGTGCGTCTCATCACGTTCCACATACCTACCAAATTTCATACAGCTAGGTGAAACCCAATGTTGGGGCTACTCAATAGGGGGCGCTATCGAGCCAATATTTCCTACCGCAGTTGGACACCCCAATCAGACTACAATTTTCGCAAATTCTGGCTTGCGTGCCAAATTTCACAAAATTCCCAGTATCCCAAGCACCTCCTTTTTGTGACGAAACACCAAAAATAATAATAAGAATAAGAAAAAACATTCGAAAAACAATAGGTCCTCCGCTCCGACTACGTCGGTGCTCGGGCCCTAATAATAAACAATCGAAAAACAATAGGTCTTCCGCTCCGACTACGTCGGTGCTCGGGCCCTAATAATAAACAATCGAAAAACAATAGGTCTTCCGCTCCGACTACGTCGGTGCTCGGGCCCTAATAATAAACAATCGAATAACAATAGGTCCTCCGCTCCGACTACGTCGGTGCTCGGGCCCTAATTACTCTATCGATATCAATATGTCCCCAGGGCAGAGTTCTCACAAGGCCCACTAAATAGCCCAACCCAGCTGGTAAACTACCCAGAGTGGTAACGCCGCGACCTCTGGCCAAAACCCTCTGGAACTGAGCCTATATTTAAAAGTCTCTGTCCGAAAGTTTAAATGTCCAGTATCAGCCTCTGTGATTGGCCAAAATTCAATAGCCCCTCCTGGCTTGGGGCAGTTATCATCTCAGTGTTTGGTTGAAGTCGTCCGGACTCCTCCTCAGGTCCTGGTGGTCAAGTGTCCACCCCTCTGTCCTCTGCTGCACCTCTGTAAAGTCTCACTCAAAATGTTCCCTTGCTGACCCTCAAAACTATTCCTACAGTGTTTTAATACCTTTAGTGACTATACTTCTATGGTTTAATACATTCAATGAGTAAAATACTGTAACATAATATCCTCTACAAGTAAGAATATTGTAAACATAATACATTCCATAAGTAAATATTTTGTGACTAACATATTTTGACATTCTTATTATTGTGACACTTCCACTCACCACTAGGGGTGTTATTTAATCCTACTTATAATATTTCTAATACTGAAATCCTCCACACTACGCTGCTGGTCGACGCAGGAAATATCATCTAACTCGTGCATGCAGTGTATGATGGTCACAGAAATGCATGGCCGCGTCAACCAGAGTCCTGCCAGTACCCTCGACGTGCGTGAAGTTGCAAGGGCCCGATCAATGCTGCTTGCAGCTTTAATTTTTATTTGTTATTTATTTAATTTTGTTTCAAATTGGACATCTTCAATATTTTTGTTTTCATGCAAGACTATAGCCCAAAGTTCTTTGCTTTAAGTGTTCTTTAAGTTCTTTAATTAATAAATAGAAAGCAAAGTTATATTTGTCTCCTCCCCTTTTCTTTGCTGATCCGAAAAATTATCCAAACCGTGACTCAAAAACCGTGATCCGAACCATGAGGTTTGTGATCCGTTGCACCCCAAATGAATAGTGAGCTGTGTAAAAGAATGTCTATGGAAAGCAAGACAATGATGTGTCTGTGTCTTTGATGTTACCCATGATCTGGAATGAAAAGAAAACTGTTACTATGGAGACATTGTTACAACATTATTTTTTACCTTTTTTGATAATGTATATTATGTTTACGTGGGAAATATTATTTGACAAATTATTGTTTATCATTTTTAATATGAACCTGAAAACATAGATGTCAATGTGCGTAAAATATTTGCCTGTATCTTTGATGTTACCCATGTACTGGACTGGACTTAATAAACGTCACCAGTAGGTCCAACAGGGTTTGGAGCCCCAACGGGTCCCGCTGTCTGGGGGCTCTCAGCCAGGTCAGGTTCACCAAGGCCAGGGCCCGTCGTCATGGCGCCCGATGGGTGAGGGATCCGTTTACAATTGAGGTGAAACCTGTTGTTCATGGTGTATATATACAACAAAGAATCTCCAGCTTGTCTCACTGTAAATCCTATGATTTATAGTGAGACAAGCTGGAGATTCTTCTTAATTAGGGTTTATTTGCTTTGCTTGATCTCTTTAGTATCACAGAATCACATTTACAGCCCACCCTCACTATCTTCTTTGGACTGCACCCTACCCATCTGCAACCTCCACCCCCCTCAAACTCACTCTCTTGAGCTCTTTCTGGAGCACACCTAACCCCACCTCTAGTTTCTTACTTTACTGTCACTATATTTGTTCTCTCTCCTGTTTGTCTTTGTGTGTCAGTCCCCTCCTGTCTTTCTGTCTATCTCTCTCTTTATTCTTCTCTCCCCATGGCTGTGCAGCATCTGTCAAGCCTCTGACTCCAGACTATTTTTGGTGTTTTAGTCTCCCTCTCTCCTCACTCTATTCAAGGTACTCCAAACTTTCTACCACAACAGTCAGACCTAATAGAGAAGTATGTACATGATCTGAAACAAATCCTCTTTTCCTTTTCCGTATATCACTTGTTCAATTTTTCTATTACCTGTTCTTGTTTGCTTTTCTTCCCCCAGTCACAAAAACAGGAACCACTGACCTGAATCAGTACTAGCTGTTACTGTGACACTCAGTTTTGTTTTGAAGAGCGCAAATCTCTTATTTTGTAAACCGTCCAAGGGTCTCTTTCAGTTCCCTTGTTTTTTTTTGTATCCCTGGTGTCTCACTCATCTGTCCCCTCTGTCACCCCTCTCCTCCTCGTGTCATCACTCACTCACTCTTTTTAAAGGACAAAGCAGAGAACGTTTCCTCTCACCCAGCTCACTGGATTAGAAAATCCTTCACTGTCCGTCTGTTTATCCGTTTACTCTCCGTCTCTCTTTCCTCCTTTACTGCAGCGTAGCTCTGTCTGTACTCTCTTTTATTCTCCTCCCCAAATTTTCTGTTCTGACATTTCAAGTGAACTGCCTCCTTCCTCTTCACTCTTTATAAATACGCCACAGCTGCCACACAGCACCGCCTTTAATTGCATGTGCATTTACAGAATCAAACTAATACTCCAAGCATCCATATGAGTTGTGATTGTGTTTTTCACAACCTAGTCTATGAGCAAAGTATCAAAATGAAGCACAACTGTATACTTTGTGTATTTCTGAATGACTTACGGTGTTACCAACACATAAGAGTGAGAAAGTTATCAGTTATGAAGAAAGTGATAATTATTTTTACATTTTGTGTTGTGGTAGCATAGATTTAATATTTCTTCACTTTACTTAAAGCATCCAATGAACACTATAATCAAATTATAATGCATTATATAAGTGATTATGATGCATTATAAAAACATGATAATGTATTACAACTATGGGAATTATAATATATACGTTTTTCTTGCAACAACAAATGTTAGTGAGTAACCAGCAATCATGAAGTCTTATGATACTTGAGGTTGGTCATAAAGCATCATGAATAGTATTAATTATATTTAGATGTTTATTTGCATTTTATACATGTGTGTAAAGAAAGTGTTGACAAACATACAGAGATACAATCATTTATCAATTTACATCTAAAATGATAAATTTAATATGTTTCGAAGAAAATATTACAATATTCATAATTTCATCAAGGCCACTGAAGGGTGAACATGATGTTTTACAGAAATTGAAGGACACATTAATCACATTGACAACATGAAGGGAATACTCAGTAAGGGTTTGCCAATAAAATGCATTCCAGATCAGACAACACAAATTCAATATAGTGAGTACACTTCTGTTTCTACCTGTTCATGTATTCCAGCAGTTTATTACAGTACAGCCCCAAATGTTAGACTGGAAAATGACTTGTTTAACTAAGGTATCTGTAACCGGTTGTATATGGACCCAAATGCAACACACAAGATTCCAGGGATCTTTGGCTTTTATTACAAACTTACAAACTTTCGCTGTGTCCAGAAGTTATGGCCATAACAAATTTGGCCAACCACGAAGGGACTTGACGAACTCTAAGACGGGGACGTGGAACCGCGGACACTTTCGGAGTGCACGCGAACAAAAGGTGAGCAAAGCAGTTTTAATAAAAATCTGTATAGGTAGACTATAGGAACCTTAGCCAAAAGTGTTCACGGACCGCATGGTCCCTGAAGGCCTCATCTGGTCACGGGGAGAGACCGCAGAGTAACCTGAAGCTGTAAAAGTGCATTCTCCTGAAATTTGAGGTAAATCAGGAAGATACGGGAAGACGGTTACAAACTGAATACGAATACTAGTATATGATGTTTAATTTGGTAATCTAAACAAGGTGGTTTGGTGAGTAGTAGCTCTGCATGGTGATATTTGAGTGAGTGGTAACTCTGAATAGTGCAGTTCAGGCGAGATAACAGAGCCTCGAGTGAGCTATGGCGGACTGAGATCGCGAAGCGAGGTCTCTTGGGGTCTTTCATTTGCGTCTTGGGTCTAGTAAACTAAAGGCTCAGATATACGGGAGGGAATAAATTTAATAGTTCCAGAGGGTTTTGGCTAGAGTTCGCACCGTTACCACTCTGTGTAGTTGACCAGCTGGGCTGGCCTATTAGGTGGGCCTTGTGAGAACTCTGCCCCACGGGACATATTGATACGAGCTTAAACAACCGAAAAGAACGGGGTCACGCTTTCGTTAGCCGTTAGCGCTGCTGGAAGGAGGCAGGCTGGCTAGCTCCACTGGAAGGAGGCTGGCTGTAACAAAGCGCTGGTTTTGACTCGAGTTCACGGGGAAATAATCTGGGGTGGGTAGACAAGAAAGAAGGGGAACATAGTACATTGTACTAACGGTGTATTCTGCGATGAATGATTGTTGCAGTGCTGAAAGTTGTGTTGTAAGAAAGAGTAACATATGGTGTGAATGAATTGTTTGAAGCCGGGAGCTAAAGGCCTGCTCCGGTGCTTACTTTAGAAAGTTTAGATAGTTAGATGAAAGAGAAGATTATAGAAAAATAACCGGTACGTTGGTGGAGGGCCAAGGCCCGGTCTAGTTAAATAAAGAGTGTGTGGATGTGGCTTGATATTGCATTAAGATTTCAGTTGATAGTGTGGTTAACTTGAAGAGGTTGGCCTAGCTTCGTCTGTTAGCTTAGCTGCTTTGTTAGCTACAAAGCTCATGTGGTAAGCACATGTTCTCCGCCAACTAACGGACAGGAGGAGCAATTGCTTGATAATTGCCGAAAACTCCTTTACCTAGAGTCCCGGAGGTGTAAATACTTTAGTTAATTTCCATTAACGGTTTTAATTTTAATTCGACATTTTAATATTGTTAGTTTGTTTCGTTTTTTGTTTTTTTGTGTCAAAGTGGGACTTAAAGGTGGACTAAATTGGGGTTCCTTGAAAAAGGCAGATTTTGCCTCCAAACATGTGATTAACTTGGAGTGTGCTTGGAGCAGAGAAAGAGGTGAAGCAGATAAAAATAAATTGATGTCCAAGAGGGAAAGAAAAGAAATGTAACTGTTTAAAATAGACTGGAAAGCATATGTGGAGAGAGAGGAATGCAGGGGTGAGACAGACACACACACACACACACACACAGAGAGAGAGAGAGAGACACTGCTCGCAGCAGCAGAAAGGGGGGGTCACACACACACACAGATCTAAGAATTGGATTGTAAATTTTAAAATTTTTATCTCTACATGAGACAACGTTGTACAGATGTATTCTAACATTTACTGCTGAATTTTGGGTAGTTTTTGTTTTGTTTGTTTTTAGTCGAGGTACATTGTCGAGTGGATCCAGATCTGGGGGCTTCGCTGCCCTATGCTTCCCAGCCACAAACAACGTGACCGACACCCACCAATCAACACGCCGAGGATGAAGAAGACGAACGAGACACATCAAAGTCTACAGTGTCAGCCCTGACCGAAGGCTTTCTGCCATCCATGAGCCTGGAAAACGTCATGCAAGAGAATTGTGTGACATGGACAGAGAAGTTTCGTCAGCACAGATGCAAGGATGCCCGGCTGATAATGTATCAGGCCATGAGAGGAAGCTGAAAGACGGGGCGGAGACTTTGAGACTTTGACACACATCAACTGAAGACGTTTTGTGCCATAAATGTGGCAGCTTCAACATTAATGAAGAGGCTGCTCATTCTCCATGAACAAGGAGTGGGGGAAGGTCTCGACAATCAGCCATCAGACTGGGGGGTGCAACAGGCGGCGGAGTGGACCCTAGTTTTGGATCAACGACGTGCACACAATACAACACAAAGGGTGAGTTAACTTTAGATTCTTTAGATGACAAACTTGTACATTTAATACACACATTAGAAACTAGACAAACACCACTCACACCCACATAGCACATGTATTCGAATGAAATTGAAGGATTTAGAAAGTTAGAGTTTATTGGACAGAAAATACTGCTGATGTCTCTGTTTCTCTGTCCCAACACAATCTGAGTTGTAAAAGGAGGAGATTCCACATATGTTCTGGTACGAGGACCAGGAATGGTGTGGAAGGACATGTCTGACTGGCAGCAAGTTAGACTCAATTCACTGACTTCAGAAACACTGAGGATCCTGGCAGCAGAGCTGGTTACACCCACTGAGACAGCGGTTGCATTAACCCCCCTTCCCCCAAACCACTCCACAACCCCCAACCGGAAAGGACAAAGGCACTGGCAAGCTGAGCGGTGTCATGGACAGTTCTCTTCACCACCCACACGAGAACGAGCTACCTGAAAACAGTCACTGCACCTACAGACTCACCTGAACTTTTTGACAGTGATACACACCTACATGAGTGAAAAGCAAATTCATCACCATTGGACGACGATGAAACACCCAGAACGATGTGACCTTAGAGGCACAATGTGTTGTCTGTTTTTTAGCATGTAAAGTGTAACACCTATTCTGCTTACACATCATGATGACATCTATGTGTAAAGAATAATCCTTTTCCCTGCACAGCTTGTACTTACTTTGGTAATGCTACCCGAGGACTGTTAAAAATGCTTTTAAAATGTTTAGAAATATACAGGGCAACCAGTTATGAGTAGATGATGTATTGATGGATACAACTGTTTAATGTACTCACTCTGAAGAGTGAGTAAGGGGGGAATTGTGAGGAATTTAAGTTTTAAAGCACTCCTAATTATGGATATAATGTGATACAGTATATTTACTTGTAGGAGTCTGGTCATTTCATGCATTAAGTGTCTGTGAGAGGGGGTTTGAGGAATGTGCTGGAGCGGGGGTTGTGTGAAAGTGGCTGGGAGAGGTGTGAAGTTTAGGACAATGGGGCATAGGCCCAGGTGGGGCTTGTTGGACTTCAGCCAATCAATGAGCTGAGGAATGTAACTCTTGGGTGACAAAAGGTTTGAAACGCTGGGGGATTTCAGATCTTCTGCTGGCCACCGAGGAGGCAGACCAGCCTTCTGGGTGGCTCGGATTGGATCTCACATTTCATTTTATATATACAGTTGTGTGAAAAAGTGTTTGCCCCTTCCTGATTTCTTAATTTTTTGCATGTTTGTCACACTTAAATGTTTCAGATCATCAAACAAA